>NC_044196.1:34729515-35017465 GCF_900880675.1 Sparus aurata | reverse complement strand
ACTGGTTCCTGTTTTGGGTATTTTTTTATTTTATTCTAGTTTTATTTTATTCTGGATGCATTTTCTCACACACACACTGACAGCCCGACAGGGGGACCCAGAACTAAGCTGCCTTCTTTGTTTTATTTTGTTTATTTTCTCTCTCTCACCTCCCTCCATCCCTCCATCCCTCCATCCTCCTCCGTCTCTTTCTGACTGTCCCTCCTCTAATGATGTAGTCCACCATGTCAGCTCAGAGCTGTCACACGTGCATGGAAACTCTGAAGGCGTCCATGTCGGTGTGGAGACTTTGTACTGTCCTCCGCCTGTCAGCAGACCCACCAATGAGACGTCTCAATGGGAGGGAGGGAGAGAGAGAGGGAGAGAGGGAGGGAGGGAGGGAGGGACGCCTGCCTCTGCCTCAATGCATTCACCCTTCTTTTTCTCTCTCTCCATCACACACTGGCGACCCTCGGGGCGGAGGAAACGGAAACACATTAGCAAACACAGCTGCCTCTCACACACACACACACACACACACACACACAGCGCTGACAGAGAAACAGGTCTTATCGCTGTCACACGCTGCCAATCATCTCCAAGAATAAGCCATCTGTTTCTAATCCCGAGCCAATCAGATTAGAGGCCGAAGCCCATCAGCCAATTGGAGAAGGTCTAACGCTTTGCAGCGATTCCTGCAGCCAATAGCAAACACCTGCGGCGACAGCAGACCTCCACTGTCTGTCTCTCTGTCTCAGCGCCAAAAAACACATTTGCCCATTTTAATCTTGCTGCTCTGTCATTTCTCCCTGGCATCCCCTCCTTCCTCCTCCTCCTCTTCCTCCTCTTCCTCCTCGTCCTCCTCCTCCTCCTCTTCCTCCCAGCCACTCTTGTCCTTCTGTCCACCCTCCCTCTCTCCTTTCTTCAGTTTCCTTTCCTTTCTTTTTTTAAAACAGATGTTGCCTTAGGTATTATTTATGTTACACAAACCAAATAAACGGGAGACATTCATTTTTAAAGAAGGTAACACACCTGCTAAACAGGTGCGTTACCGAGCAGAACTGCGGCACGTGGAGAATCTTGGATCTTCTGTCGCTCCTTTTTCTTTTCCTATATATATTTTTTTTGAAGAATAATGAGATTCTGTTGTTTTTTTAGAAGTGAGTGTTTAATACTTAGGCCTTGATACAGTGATTTTGTTTAGATAAAACGATGTTCTTTACATTTACCATTTGAATACTGCTCTGTTTTTATTGTGATCATGACACTTCGTGATGCCGGGCCTTGGATTAACACGTAGTTGAACAAAAAGTCCATTCAGATCCATTTGGTGCGATTGCTTTTGCCTTTCCTCGTGCGGTTTCCAAACCAAGTGCGGTCTGCATTTTTTGGAGACGGTCCGATCGGTCGGATCGCACCAGGCAAGCTCAATTAGTAGCTGAATTTGAGTGGATTTTCTTTTCTAAATCCAGGTTTGGATTATACCTTCTTAGACTGTTATTGACAAGTCTGTTTTTTTACTGTTGGGGAAAATTGCAAAAAAAATAAATATATATACTGATTATTCTCATTGAGGCTAAATACAAGAGCTAAACCGTGCGGTCGGAGGAGTGGAAGTGTTTTTTGGACAATGATTGGATCAAACCAACAAACAAATGTAGCAATATCAACAACAGGTCTTGTTTTTGCCCAATTTTGTTACACTTTTATGCAACTTTAATAAAAACATGTGAAATGGACATATTGTGTCTTCATTTATTGTGTTTGTCTCTTTGCTTCAGAGGAAGGATCCATTAATATGATAATAAAACAGTTTACTGACTTGTATTACATGCATCAAACAAAGCATTAGCTTGGTGTGTATTAAGGAGCAGCACATCACCAGAGTAACTGCTAACTGCTGCTAGCTATAATCTTTTTATTCACCCACGCTGTAGCTACTGTGACCCTGCACCTCTAATGTTTGACTTGTTTGCTTGATTTTTTTCCTTTATAGACCTTTTAGTGGAGAACATTCTGCCTGTGAAGCTCAGGTGTATTTAATAACATTATTGAAGGCTCCTGTCACACTTCAGGTACAGTGTCAGAGGCCAGCTCACACTGTAAGGAAACAAAATGCAGAAATTATTAATTGTTATCAGCTCCACCTATGGTTTTCACTCAATGACAAGCCAAAATGTCTGCCAGGCAAATATTGTCCACATGATAAATCTTACTATCATCACTTGCAGCTCTCCAGATATATACTGTATATATATTTTACTTTGGCGCCCTCTTGTGGTGGAAGGCAGTATGACAGGAGTTAGTCTGCACTTGGTGAATTATATAGTTTTATATTATATTATATCATATAAAATCGTATTATGTTATATTATATTACATTATATTATTACATTATATTATTACATTATATTATATTATATTATATCATATAATATCGTATTATTATATTATATTACATTATATTATTACATTACATTATATTATATGATACAATACAATGTATTATGATACATTAAATTATATTATAAAATATTATATTTTTTTTCTTTGACGACTGAAAAAGCTGCAATTGCCCATTTGTGATAAATAAAGTGGCCTGAATCTGAATCTGATTATATTATATACTATAATATGATATAATATAATATAATACTGTATTATATTACCGGTATATTACATTAAATTATATTGTATGTGCGATTTAAAAAAGGTCTATCCGCGCTATCTGTCCAGAGTCAACCCTATTGGCTCATTCTGCTGGGTTCCAGCATCAGACAGGATTGTGATTGGTCTACTCATCCAACTTCAGCATTTTGATTGGACAACCTCCGCTCGGGATGGCCGCTCCTATTGGCGACTCCGACATCGGCGCTCGGCGCTGATTGGCTGAACTGACGGATAGTAAGAGTCCGGCAAAGTGTCGAACTGGAGACTGAAGTGACGAGGAAGTACTTTTCAAAATGGAAATATAACAAATGAGAGTTGGAGTTCGTGGAGCCGCGCGGAGGCAGCAGGTGAGCGGAGGCGGCAGGTGAGCGTCCTGCAGGTGACCGGGAGCTCGTGTGTTTACCAACAGCACCGCGCGCCTGACTGGACGGTTAGTTGTTAATCCGTGAGCGAGCAGAGACCGAACAGTTTGTATGAAACCTGTTCGGAGAATATGTCGGTGAAACATGTTGAACAGTGAGGAGGGAGAGGAGGAGGAGGAGAAGAAGAAGAGGAGGAGGAGGAGAAGAGAGGAGAAGAAGAGGAGGAGAAGAGGAGGAGAAGAGAGGAGGAGAAGAGGAGGAGAAGAGAGGAGGAGGCGGTCATCTCTGTGTCCTTTCAGTTGTTAGCTAGTGTTGCACTTGACTTCACCGTGTTGCGTTCGCCGCTAGTTTGACACGAACTGTCCCGCAGTGGGTCTGGTTTAACTCCTCAACAGTTAGAAGTACAGAACCTGGCGGTGTTTCGGGTTCTGGTTCTGCTCCGGGTCCGGGTTTTACTGTAAATGCCGCCGTCACGTTCACCATCTTACTGTACGACATCACGGAAGCTACCAGTGGTCAAGCTAGGCGACATGGGCGCGTTAACGTCCGACGTCCGGTAAGAAAACAGTATAAAAGCCTGTTAATGGACGTGACCACGGACTTTTAGAGGAAATACGTGTTTTAATATTGTAATAAGCGACTCAAGCTCTTATTTTGTGTTTTCGCTGCTCAGTTTTTTGCTTTACATTAAGTGCGAGCGGGCAGTTTCCGGTCGCGTGCCGTGTGTTTCAGGCTGGTTTGACTGAGGTACGGAAGCCGCGCGGTGGCTCGACGTCCTGCAACTGGTGATCGATTCTTAAATAATCATATTTAAACCAAGCGTCTCCTGAATAGAGGAGTATTATTGATCATCTTCACGTCACTGCTCAGTGTGATGTCACTCATTAGCAGCACATTGTGCACAATTAGCATAAGTAAATAAACAGAGTTCAGTTTCAGCATGTTGAAGGTTCATATGAAATGTTTCTGTGAAGAAGCACAAACTTAAAACTACAGTAGGGATGTTAAAGATGAATCTATATTATACGACTATCAAAGATTATTTACAGTGAATTACTGAACTGTTCATCAAAATATAATGCTGGTGTAAGAAAATGTATTTGATTAAAATACATTATGTGCATCAGACATAGTCAGTGGTTGAAACATCCTTCTAATGGAAGCACGTCCAACATATTTAATATATTATTAATGTTTAAACAATAATGGATTTTTAAGGCAGCCAACTGTTGGTCAAAGAAATTGCTAAAAATGTGCATCCCTGTTCTACATCTAGTTATTCAGTAATTTAAATATTACTACATGTACTTCTTCAGTGATGGAGGTAGAAAATGTTTTTCATTTCCCAAATACTGCAGTTGTGATATGAATCACAACGCACGCATCAGCAATGAATGAATTTGTGTAAACAGGCTCCAGGATGCACCTGTTTTGGTCGCACATGCACCAAAAACCGTTCAAGTGCGACTCAACATTTTCATTCAGTGCGCCTGAAATTCAGCAGGCTGGATTTAAAAAAAAAAACTTTTAATGTAGTCTTTAAAGATATTTCTTAACAAACACTACCTGGATGTGTCGACAGCTGCCTTTGAACAAATATTAGCCTTTAAACTTATTTCTGGATTATCATTTTTTCTTGTTTCACGATTTAAAAGAGGAAAAACATTTTATCTGTTCCATTATTCCTGTTTACAGTTATTTACACATTTTTGTTTAGAGATCTTCAGTCTTGGAAAAGTTTTGTTTATGAGTTCAAAATCTGATGTTGTGACAGACCAGGTTTGTACATGTGATATTAGTTGACACCCAGAGAAAAGCTAAATATAATCAATGATCAGGGTAATAAAGACATCAAATATTTGACACGTGGTGGAGGTTAATGTGAGAGTGTGTCTGTATGATTTCAGCCATGCCCACTCAACCCCCTGTGAGGGAGCCGGAGGAGGAGATGGAGGCAGAAGGAGAGTCACAACTCCCTGAGGCCAACGGAGAGGTGGAGCAACCGAGAGACAACGAAAGAGGAGGAGAGGAGACCATGGAGGAGAGCACGGAGGAGAGGGACAGTGACTTGGATGAGAGTGAGGAGGAGGAAGAGGAGGAGGAGGAAGAAGAGGAGAGTTCAGGTAAAATCCAAGCACTCTGTTTATATTGTTGCCTGACTTGTTCACAACAAGAGACAAATATAATGTGTTTGACACGACGTTTCCTTTCTGTGAAGAGATGGACGATGAGGACTGTGAGCGGAGGAGAGGAGAGTGTCTGGATGAGATGTTGGATCTGGAAAAACAATTTCAGGAGCTAAAAGAGAAGTAAGTTGGAAGAGGAAGAAAATACACAGAGTCCCTTTGGTATGAATGAAGGATGGAAGACTGATTTCAGCGTGTGGTCGCAGGTTGTTTCGGGAGCGGCTGAACCAGGTGAAGGTGAAGCTGGACGAGGTGCTGTTGGGGAAGGCTGGAGAGTACAGAGAACCACTGGCTGCACTACAGAACAGCATGCAGATACGAACACAAGTGGCTGGTAAGTGTTGTAAAGTAGGTACTTCACTAATGGCATAATGCACGGCCAAAAATGATCTCAGCACCCCTCAATAAATAATGATAATAATAAGAATGTCATATATTTAGCACCTTAACAGCAGAGTTTTTGTGCTTTGATAGACAAAGACAGAAAAACAGAATAAAAGCTTTCAGTAAAGCCAAACCGAACCAAGATCGAACTAAGAGGAAGTTAAAAAGAGGTAAAAACACAAAATATCAGTTGGACATTTGTCCTTCTTTGGTTTTAGACGGATAACTTTATTAAATTACTCTTGTTGATAAGCTTTTATTGCGTTTAAAATAACGTAAGGATGTTTTCAACGTGAGTCGCTGTCAAATCGAGGATTGTTAACGTCACCTGTCTCTCCTGTGACCTGCTCTGTGTGTGTGGAGGAGTCCCGCCCTCTATCTGGCGTAATACCATTACCTTTGTGAACCGTGCTATGGCTTAGTAGAAATAGTTTTCACAGAGCTGTTTGCATCATTTTAGTCACATATTGAATAATTGATAAATAAGAAGAAATGCTCTTGTTAACATGTCTTGAATGGTCAGCAGAGAGTAGCTGAAGAGATGAATGTGTGTTCACAGGCAACTCAAGTCAATAGTGATGTGAAACAACACCTGGCCACTAGGTGGGGCTGTGTCACAGGCATTTATCTCTCAGGAAGACAATCTAGAGGGTTTTCTTCCTACACCTGTAACAAAGTCTTACTGCATTGTTTCTGAAGTTTCTTTGGCTGTGTTCAACATAAAAAGTTGTGTGTTTGGCAGCTTGAAGTCTTTGAGTTGTGAGTGTTTAAATCACAGCTTGCATTGAAAAGGTTAATCCAAAAGGAAATCCACTCCACATTCTGTGTCCGTCTTGTTCCAAAAGTAACTAAAATCTCCTGTGTCGTCCATCTTGAACATCCTGTCTGTGTCTCCATCTGCAGGTGTGTACAGAGAGCTGTGTCTACAGGTGATCAAACACAAGCACGAGTGTGAACTACAAGGAGCAAGGCAGCACCTGGAGGTAACTCACACACATCACGTGTATACTTCACAAGGATACTCACGCTGTAGCCAGTGTTGTTAGATACGCTGATGTGATGCTCTGGGTGTTACAGAGCGAGCGGACGCTGCTGTTCGACGCCATGAAGACGGAACTGCTGGAGAAGATCAGAAGACTGGAGGAGGACCGACAGAATACAGACCTCACCTCAGGTACAGCGCAGATGTCAGTCCATGGATATTATATGTTGTCGTCATCAAGATGGTTTATGTAATTCATGCACTTGTTCCAGAGTGGAGCGATGAGATGAGGGGCAAGAAGTGTAAAAGAAAGAACATGCTGGGTCGCTCGGAGAGGAAAAAGAAAGTGGCTCTGGTTTCAGGTAAAAACTTGTTTATCTGTTACATTCCATACAAACCGTATCTCAGAGTGTATTTGCCTCCTGCCGGGTTGCCAGGTTGGGACAGATGATTTAAAACCTCTCCCTCTCTGCTTCACAGGCCCTTTTATTGTATACATGTTGAGAGACATCGACATTCTTGAAGACTGGACTGCCATCAAGAAGGTGAAATAAAAAAACATAAATATGTTTCCTCGGCACTGCAAACTCTCCGACAGACAAACCGGCTAAATGTTTTGTAGTCACAGATAAACTTTGCTGACTTTGTCTCTGTGTGCTTCTCAGGCAAAAGCAGCACAGTCACCACTAAAGAAGAAAGTAGAAAGTAAGTGAGCGCGTCCACCATCACATCTCTCTGTTCACACACAAACACCACACTGATTTTTTCTCTAAGCGTTCTCTTTGTGTCTTTCAGAGCGGTGATGACAGGAGCATCGTATTGAAGACCGGTGGCAAAGAAACCAAACCCAGCACACTCACACATTCCCAGCAGCTTCTAACAGTGATGGTTTTGTTCTCTGACCACAGCAACCAATCACCCTGCAGCTTGTTTGTTATCTATTGCTATTTAAAATGAGTTCTTAATAATATGACGACCTTGTATTTATAGAGTGATTTATAATGGGGATTAAAATTTTAATCTTTTGTGAGACAAGGCTCGGCATCTTCCTTTCTCCTGTGATCCGTGTGTGTGTGAGTGTGTGTGTGTTTGCAATCCAGTGTTTATGACTGTAAACAGGTGAGCGTTTTTGTAAAGAGGACACAAATATTTAGGTCACTAAATTATTTTTAAAACATCCTAATTTGATGACATTTACCTGGTGAAAGTGGAGAAAAAAGGACAGAGATTTGGAGAATTAAAGCTGCAGCCTGGAGTTTTGACTCAGCCAGAATATGTGAATGAGCACAGCTCCCAGATCAGTTCCTCTTCCTCTCTGCCTTCTAAGCTCCTCCCACAGAGGAGGCACGAACAGGCTTGTAACCACGGTAACAGAGGACGCCAGATAACCAAGATGGTGCATTCAAAAAAACAACAACATAAGCCCTGATGTATTTTTGATCAATACAACTAAATTACAGTGACGAGTGGTTCATGCAGATCACTGCAGAGATCCAGAGTAACAAACAGTATTCCTCACATGGCGGTGGGCGGAGCTACCAGGTAATCATCACCAGGTGCAACATGTTCACCATGCTGCCTTTCTGAAGCATGAGTAACATTATTTCTCTGAATCAGTTCAACCACTTCAGAGCTGCTGAACACAAACTAACGTTATTATAACTGCCCGCTCCCCTGAAACACACTTCTGCTAACCAGCAGCTATAAAACAGAGCTAAACACCGGAGTTAGCATACAAGCTAACAAAGCTAGATTTAGCAGCAAGCTACGTAGCTCGACTGCAACATCATATGGCGATATGTGTTACTGCCAGTATTACTGTAACCGCCGCCATCTTATCCTTGTTGTTAAAACCCAGAATGAAACATATATGAAGCAGAAATGACAGTTTTAACTAATTTAACCAAAACACAGTTACAGACTGCAGGTTTAAACACGACCCACCTGCCTCCTCACATGCACAATGAAAGGTTGTGTGGAAATCAAACTTATATTTAAAGACAACAATGAGACCAGGAGACTGTACTCGGACTGTTTATTTGACAAGAGAAGTGGGAAAGAGGAGAGGTGTGACATTTTTACTGTGTATTCATGTGTGTGTGTTTTATATAGAGGAACTAGACGCAGCTGCTGTTTGTTCTCAGGCTTATGATTCATTGTTTTCTCCTCAAATGGGTCCTCAGAAACACTTTCCTATGACATAATAATGCATTTATAAGGCTCTATACAGGGTTTATAAAGGATCGACATGATGTTTTATAACAGTCAGAAGCATTTGATTCATTTGAAGGTTTGATGGAGCTTCACAAAAGTACCATAACTTCTGAATGCATCACAGACATGACCGTCTAGAAGTGTCATTTTCAGCAAGATGTCAGATTTTCTAACCTCAACAACATCCTGTCCTAAACTACACTCTGTCACATGTCCAGGTTCATCAGTTCATGCCCCCTCTACCTAACCCCCCCTCCTCATCTTCCTCATCTTCCTCACAGCTGCTTGCTGAGCTTGCGTGCCTGCCTCTCCCTGGCTTCGAAGGCCGCTTTGGTATCCATGAGCTCGTCCAGCTGGCGGCGGATGCGCGCCATGTCGAGCTGGGAGGTCTCGCACTGCTCCCTGAGGGCGGCAGACTCCTCCCTCAGCTGCGTGGCGGCCATGGAGAGCTGCTCGCTGCGCTCGCGGCACTGCAGCTGCATCCTCTTGGCGTCGTTGAGGAGGGACTCCACGCTCACGGCCACCGATTCACACTGGTTCTCAGACATGTTCTGACAGGGATGGAGGTCAGAGGTCAGAACAGACAGACTGCTAGGAGGCTCTCTATCATTCACTTTGGGGATTTAAGGCTCGTTCTCTGTAGTTTTTGTCTGATTTGGCAATGAATGAAAGCTTTCCTGCCAGAAAATCAAATGACGTGAATCAATAGCTGGCAGTGAGCAGTCCAGCACAGATCAACAGGTTTAAAACAGAACATTTGATCTGTGCAGAGTGAAGTAGCTTAAAGAGGCTTATCATGGATTAGCTTCAGTCTGCAGTGTCCACTGCTCTTCCCTGTGTTTCTCTTTTATCCCTATCCTACCATCAGTCTATCATGTTTTCACTCTGTACTCTTCCTGTCTTCACTCAGTTCACTTGTGTTCTTTCTGCTCAGTATCCCGAAATAAAAACCAATATCAGGTGAAAATGTCTTACCATGGATTTCAGGGTGAGTTTGATCTCGAGCCTTGTGGTCGTCTTCGTGGACTCAGCTTGAGAGTCCTCAGTGTTCTCCAGAGTGCTCGGCCTCCTCAGTGTTCCCTGGCTGACCTCCTGTTCATCAGTCAGTACAAGCAGTCAGTAACTCAGGTGTGTATTCCAGTGTGGGTGTGGATGGAGGAGGTGGCCGTCAGAAGTCACCTCGCAGCTTCCTCCTTCAGAATAGCGGTGCGTCTTCCTCGTATCCTTTTATTTCTCTCTGTTCTGCGTCCCCGTCCGCCTCCCTCTTTCCAGTCCTGTCTGACCTCACTTTCTCCGTCTCTACCTCAGGGATCAGAGGAGGTCAGCTGATCCAGCCAGATTAGACAGGCAAGGAAAGAGAAATGTTGTAATCACAGGCTCATTCTGTCTATTTTCATCTGTGAGGCAACGGCTGGGTTCATTCCAGCCCGTACAGTCCATCACCATGGATCTACAGCTCTGTTTCTGTATCTGTGTCTGTTTCCAGGCCACAATATGCTTCAATCTGACATTTAATATTAGAAACTGTTTATTTACAGCCAGTTTGGATCGTCCATCATGGCCACCTCTTTTTTCGGGGCCCCTATAATTTCTGGGGCCGCCCCTGACAGACAGAGTTCACAGGTGAGTGAAGAACTTAAAGCTGCTCTCCAGTTCACAAATCATCACAACGACAATCTTCAACCAAATAAATACCAATAAATAAATTAATAAATAACACATAGATCCACAACGTGAACAGAGAAGGAGAAAAAAAGAAAAAGTAAAAAACAAATTGGTAAAAATCTGAAATATATTATATTTATATAATATGCATTATATTTGTTGGTGTAATAATGAGTAATGTTATCATTATAAAGGATGATGACTATTCATGACTGCATGTAACTATAATATTATCATATATGACATAATTAAATTATTATTAGTTTGAATTACAGTGCTTTATATAGTTTTACACACAGATGAATCTGATTGGTCAACTTCTCAACTTATTCACTAACTTTTGCTCTCTGGTGAGATATTGGATCATTTGGACATTAATGAAGTGAAACCACTTGTGACGTTTTGAGGGAAAAACACTTGTTGATTTGGTGCAAAAGTTGACGTTCTTTACCTGGAAAATTATCTTTTTAATCCACAAACATCATCAAACAGGATCAAGATGTAATTGTCTCTCACCATTGACAATGTTTCCCCAAACTTAACTAGATAAAACTGCATATTACAAGCGTCTCTCTGGTGCGATGAGTCTTTACCCGTCATCAAGCAGCAGAGGGAGACACAGTCCATCATATCTACTGCGACGACTCCTCCCCTCTGAAATATACAGCACACAGCAGTGAACACAGCAGGCTCATTGTGTTTCAACTCTTTGGTTTATTGGTTTTAAAAAGTAGCACACGTGTAGAAACATCACTGCAAAGCAGAAGTTGATATAGTGACACACAGCCTTTTAAAGGTACATGAATCCTGAGGTGCAACGTAACAAACACAGGACCGGATGACGTGTTTGTGAGTGAACCTGGACTGGAAACGAGCTATAACAGTTAGGATGAGAGCACACAGGTCAAACCTCAGAGTGATGATCCATCTGGAATATTTCAAACATTATGTGATGTACCTCCTGTTTCAACCAAGAGTTTCTTTAAACGTTGGCTCTGTTCACATACTGAGTCTGAATTACTAAAGATGAACTGACAAGCATCAGAAGACAAGATGAGAACAGGAAGCCATGGCGAATGAAATAATTAATCATAAATAAGGAATAAAGATGACTTACAGGCATGAAACTAATGGGTACAAAATAAAAACTCACAAAACTTTTCAAAGGGTTAAAAAAAAACGTGACTTTTCAGGGAAAATATCATTAATACTTTATAACATGAGTGAAAATGTGTTTTTACTTAGAAAACCTGCCAGACACATCAAAATTATAAAATATAATAATAATAAAAAAAGAATGCCTGAAATAAACATTCTCCTACTCGTTGGTTATGTAAACAAATCAAAGACAGACACTCACTGAATGAACGAACACGTTTCTGTGTGATCCAGCAGTCGGACGTTTACCACGGCTTTGTAAAGTGAGGGAATGTGGGAAACAGGTAAATATAGATAATGACCGTTCAATATTTGGAGAACGTGCTGCTGGATATTTACTGATAAGTCTGTGACTGATGACAGTACAGATGTGACGAGGTGGCCGAGTGGTTAAGGCGATGGACTGCTAATCCATTGTGCTCTGCACGCGTGGGTTCGAATCCCATCCTCGTCGAGACTCACTCTTTATATTGTGTACAAAGTTAATCAACCATATCTGTCATTAATTATCTGTATTATCCCAAAATGTGTGCTTGTATTCACTGAAACTCAAGTACTTAATGTATCTACCCCTCTGCCACATTACCAACAGTGTGTCTGTAAGGCAGCTGTGGCAGCTGTCCTCACTGTGGACGTGCAGGACGGTTGAAAAAGGGCTCCGTCTCTGCAGCCGTCACGCCCGGATCGCCAAAAAGCCCTCCGGCCGGCCCGCCGAACCCTCCCGCAATCAACTTGGTCCCGGTACTCTGACGCCTCTGAACGATCACCAGAACCCCGATGATGAGCCAGAAGAAGAAGTTGACCCACACGGCCGTCTGAGGGGGAGTGGACACATGAATCACACATTCTCTACTCATGACTAAATGATGAAAGCAGCTTCTGCTTCATACTGAAGCTCTCTGAGGCACTAATGATTCCTTAAAGGGATTTCAAGGAATCTGTTTCCCACAAATGTGAGGAAAGTGTTCCAATTATTAAAGGATAAGTTCACCCATTAACTTCATCATAAAGGAAAGAGCTGTGGGAACTGATTATTTCACCAATGTGGTTTTAAGACTAAATGGATCCTACTGACCTCAGCTTTGTACAGACTGTTGTAGAACCGTCCTCCTTTCAGTGGGGTGAGCCATTGTCTCGTCTGGGCGTCCTCACATCTTGAGAGACAGAGAGAGAGAGTGCACGTTGGAAAGTTGAAGGAAGCAGATAATCAAGAAAACTGGAAATATTTAAACAGTCAAACGTCTTTCAAAACATTAACAAATCCACTGCTGATGGATTTAACTTCAATGTAGTGGTGTTTAATGTTCACTGGGCCGACGTATTAAGTTGCAGCCACAGTTGATGATTAACAACAAGCTGCAAGATTAGTGGATCTTAAAACTAGCATCCACAAACTAACACGACACAACATTATACTGGTCCTTCCTCCTTATCTGTGTGTTGATCTCTGATAACAGAAGTATCTCGGTTGAGTAACACTGTGGTCACTGACAACACTTCTGCAACACAATAACATGCACAAAGATAACTGACATGTATCTCCTGTCATGTGCCAAGCAAACAGAGAAATGAGCTTTCTTTTTTTAAACAAAGCAGCTGGAAAAAAAAAAGCCTGGCCCTATTTTTGACAGTGTTAAATTAGACTGTGAAGAAGTGGACAAAAAGTGAAACTCACTGGGTTTCAAATGCTGTTTTAAGTTTCATTCATGACTTGTTTGTGCATGCCTGCGTCCTTGACTGCATTGTGTGGACGTGTGTTACTCACTTTTACCTTAAGAGGACAAAATGGAAGTCCCCACAATGTAAATCATTTAATTTAAGGGTGAAGACTTGGGTTAAGGTAAGGGTCAGGTTAAAGTTAGGTAAAGTCTCCAGGAAATGACTTTAAGTCTAATAAAGAACACAGTTGTGTGTTTATGTATGTGTGTGTGTGTTTATGTGTGTGTGTGTCTGTTCCACCTGGTGATGTTGGGAACACTCTGCATGACCGAGTTGCAGAGCGAGTCGCGTCCAATCTTCAACATGCAGCCCGTGATGAGCAGGAAGAACAGGAAGGCGCCGCACACCGCCACGATCATGTTCATCCACACGCGCTCCCTGTGGAGAACAGAACAAACACAAAGAGTGTGAGAACTTCTTTTTTTTGACGCGATGGAAACACGAACTAGAAGAATACAGTGTTATTTCAACCTCTGAACAAAGGAGGAAATGATGTCAAACTACTGTACATAACATTTAACTATGTCACCGTGCTATGACCTATGTCCTCTTTTCAATAAGCCTTTCTACTCCACTTCTTCTTTTCCCTCCTCACCAACCTCAGTGAGATCATTCACTTTTGTTTTTATTCTGGCAGTGAAACCTAATGATAATATCACGCCAACCTGCACAAAGGAATATTTTATTAGTCCGGGTCGAGAGTCCCTCGCTGCTGTTTCATGGTGTCACGCTAACAAAGTTACAATTCAGGAGAAGAGAGGGACGATATAAATGAATGTTTCTGGTACATGCGTTTGTGATTAAATCCTTCAAACAAGCACTCATGTGGTGGGTGAGATTGTACTGTGTGAGATGTTGGTGTCAACTTTAACACAACACATTGATTACACCTCCTTGTTTTCAATGGAGACACTGACTAATGTCGAATTTTAAACTTTGATTAGATTAGATTTTCCTGTGTGAGATCAATTAAGTCTAGCTTTTATTTATTTATTTAACACTGAGATCTGTTGAGATCTAGTATCTTGGTTCGTGGCCCCTGGTGGGTCCTCAGAATTACTGCAGGATGAGCCCCAAATTATTGTTTAATAATGTTTAGAAAGATTTTATTTTTCATGATTTATTTGTAACAAAAACAAGAGCACAAAAGCAAAAAGACATTTGACTGAGACAACACTGATGACCGTCCATCCATGCTTCGTTGCACCGTCATGTGAACAAGCTAACCTAATGGCGATTACTGAAACACATGGCCAGTTATCTGTTAGTATGTGGACATTCTTTACAAGAATACAATGGATTGTTTTGTAGTGCATCAAGCGACAAACTCCACCTCAGAAACAACTGGAAAAACTGCAGAGGGTGAGGTTGACGTGCCTCACATTAGCCATGATACAACTGCAGCCAAACTTTTTTTAATACATGTTACTGTCGGCCAGCTTCAATACACACAGAATCTTATACAACAGGTGTAGCGGGGGTTCAATGCTCTGTTGAGTTTTCTGCATGACATTTAAATTTGCTTCCACGCGGCTGACAAATAGTTAAGTTCAAGAAGAAGATGTTACAAACCTATAAAAATAAGAACAGGCCTGTGTTAGAAGCTCATTCTGCATAAATAAACCAGAACATAAATTGCACATGAACACAGCACAGTTTCATTTGAGGGTTTGGAAGCTGTGAGCTGCTGCTGCTGCTGCTGCTGCCAGTTATAATCAAAGTGTTTACAGCCAATTTGAAACAATAGACAATAAAAGGATGACTTCAAGGATTCCAACGGAGCGAGCAGCAAAAGAGACGATGAGACTGAAGAGCTCAGAAGACGAGTTTCTCACACACACACACACACACACACACACACACACACACACACACACAGCTGCCGTTACCTTCTTATTTCCCCGTCAATGCAGAACGTGTACAGCCAGTAGAGAGACAGTGAGAAACACACCACTGCCACCATGACCGATATGGCCGACACGAAATAACACAGGGACGAGGAGCTGGACGACTGGACCCCGATGAGGCTCGCTGTGGCATTGTAGCTGACGAGTCCATACAGCATGCACCGACCTCCAAAGTTACCCTGAGAGGAAGGACACATCGGCTTCATTATGTTCACACTTCAGATACTGTTACATGGATTCCAGGTTGCTTTCCTCGTTTAGTGTTGGAACTGACAACACAAGGCTGTCCTGTTTGAATACATCCACAGTTTTTGTAACCAAAATCTCTGAAGCAAACACAAGGACCCATTGTGATTAATTTCACATAATACGTTGGAAGCGTTTTGAAGGTTTTAAATGAATTATGGGGAAGGTATTTTAATCAGGGGAGAAAGATCTTCAGATTCCTTCAATGTCTAACAACAAGCTGACCTTAAAGGACGACACAGTTTCAAAGTTTTACTCTGTTTATATGTGGCGGACCCTGCCACCGTTCTAGCTTCAAACAGTGTTCTGGTGGGCTGAGAGAGAGAACAGCTTGTTAATCAGTGATGGAAACAGTTTTTATTACCTCATTATTATTGTGAATATTAAAGTCCAGAGTTTGAAAACCCACATAGAGCTGTTTTCACTTTTCTTTCTGTTGAACTGTTTAAAACAAGCTAGAGAACACACACACACACACACACACACACACACACACACACACTAACTGAGGCATCTGACTTTTATAAAGAAGCAGAGAGAATAATCGGCACGAGGACCATGGGGTCACATGATGAGAAAACAGAATCTGGACACATGACTGAGTTATTACTGCTCACACACACACACACCGTCTTATTACTTCTGATTAATTAAGAATATGACATTATGTTACAAGGAGCGGACGCATCATCCGATCTTCTCACAGTGTCTCCGGCTGATGGTTTAATGAGATGAGCACCGTGATGCTAACAGTGAAGGTGTGAGAGGCAGAATCCCTCCTGAGTTACAACACAGCTGACAGGAAATCAGAACAAAGTGAGAGCGCGTGTCTGTCTGTAACTGCTCGCGCACCTTTTTCTTCTTCGTCTCTCTTTTGTTTTTTACTGATACGTAGCATCTAGAAAACACGCTAATGTACAAAATCAATTATTTATTGCGCATGAAAGCCAGAAAAAATAGTTTTGACAAACACGGTAGCCCGTTAGTGCTCAGTTAAAGACGCACATTAACTGAAAGGGAGGCCAACTGAAGAATAAAGCACGAACAAGTGCCATAAAATACAAACATTAAAGTGCGTTTTCGCTTCTTCTTCTTCTTCTTCTTCTTTGGTTAACTTCTAACTTTCTAGCACGCGCTGAAAACAAGTGAGTCTACCCGGAAGAGGACAGAAATAAAAGCAGAATGTGTGACACGATGTTTTTCTTGCTGGTTTCTGAGTTAAATCACCTGAACTATGGTGACGGACGCGGCGGTGACGATCCCACAGACGAAGCAGCTGGCGTACAGACACAGCTCCAGCAGCAGCAGCCCCGTTAACGCCATCGTCCCCCGGCTCCTGTGTGGGAGAGAGAGCGGCGCGAAGCCCGCCACAACAACACAAAGGGCTTCCGGTCAGCTGTTTCAAAATAAAACCAACAGAAGGCGCACGGGCTGTAGTGATTGAACTGCGGTAATGTGAACATAATGAGCTTTTAACGAAGAATTATGCATCTGGGTGACAGGGAAGATCGCTGCTAAGTTAACCAGGAAACATTAATTAAAACGTCCGGTTACATTTTCATTATAAGACAAATAATACGCTTATTAATGCAGTTCTTATTTGTAAGGTGTGTTGTAAAGCAGGACGGTCAATGCCGTCATGTGCCACTGCGGGATTTAATATCCTGCATAAATCAATGAAGAATTAAACCACTGAAGTCATTCCTAAAGCAGTCAATAAAGCCATATGAAACCACAACTCACCTGCCTCTTCTTTACAGTACGCGACAAACGCCACGCTTTAATTTGTAAGGTAAAGGTGTGTGATTTCCGGCGTCACCTTGCGTCTCTTTGCTCGGCCGCTCAGCTCTCAGTCGTCCTGCAGCTGCCCGGAGTGAGATCCTGCTCTGACATCTCCTCCGCGCTCCAGCTGCGGTCCTGCTGCTCCTCAGCACCAAAAGATACGCTCGTCGTTTATAATTGTGTAGAAAATCAGGTATTTGTCACACTGACGGCTGTGTGAACTTCAACACTGGCTGCCATACAGACGGATTCTCTGCGGGTCAGAGGAACCGATGACCCGCAGAGATAAGAGAGGAGCTGTGGGAAGAGGAGAGGAGATGACTGGATGGATGATTTATTAGTGTTTTATTCATGTAGTCTAACAAGTGCGGCTTGATGCTCACCACAAGGTTCAGACTAATTACTGGTGTGGTTGCACATTTCATATTCCTCCAGTGGATCATCACGTTAATCAGGTTTGGGTGTTGTTACCTCCGCAGACTGTCAGGTGGCCAGACTGAGTCAAAGGTTGAGCTACTGGTGGATTCAAAGGCAAATCATCCTGGTATTAGTGCTGCCAGTGTGTGTGTGTGTGTGTGTGTGTGTGTGTGTAGCACTCCATTCCCAGAATGCTTAATCAAACCTTGTGACTTGTGTCATATGACCATCTGTACCACAATTTTCAAGTCTGTGAAAGTCACTCCTGCTGTACAAATACTCATCCCTGATTCGGTGTTGGTGTTTTACATCATAGACGTATGAATAAGAAATATTGATATCATTATTACTGTTATTATTATTTATATATATATATATATATATATATATATATATATATATATATATATATATTTCCATTTTCAGTAGACTTGTCATTTGTAGTTCCCTTCAAAACTAATCACTATGCTCAGTCTGCTGAGAGTTTGATGAATGAAAACTTCACCCAAAGATAAAGATTCAGTCATTGTGTGCTCGTGCTGATAAATCCAATTAAGTTCAGTCGTCTACAAAACATTCCTGGAGCTTCACGATAAAATAAAAGTAGCATTCTCCTAAACAGCATGAATCCATAAACCATAACACGGCTCCATACGGCTCGTTAGGTGTAATCCAAGTCTCTAGAATCCCAAATTGATATGAAAAGACGTTATTTACACCCTTAATGTGCCTTGGAGCTGGTGCGTTAACTGCAGAGAGGGTGCATGCTAACACTTTTAGCTTAGCAGCTACAGTGAACATTTGGGCTTTTAATGTTGTTTTTTTTAATATTAGCCTATTTTAAAACAAGTCCCCATATACTTCAGTTGTTCAGGAGCAGGCTGCTGCTGTGCTGTTGGCAGTGACGAAACTTCACACGACTTTTCCACCAACACAGGTGAGAAGATAATAACTGATATTCTTATTTTTTGGGTGAAGCTTACTTTAATTCAGTACAGTCTATATTTAGGCTTCAAGTTAAAATGGTGTGTGATTCTGTGGATTCCTTAACATGTATAATAATCTACTAACAATTTTAATTTAAGGAAGTACAAAAAGAAGTGAAGCTAAATTTAAACCATGAATAAGTGTGTAAATCTCTGAAAACTGTCTCTTTGTGGTGCGTTCTGAGTTTCACAGCTGTGACTGATCTGCCTGAGGAGGGAAGCACAGAAAGAGTTTCCAAAGAACATCTTCTTATTCCAGAGTTTCAGCATCAACAACCTTAAAATTGAGTTGATGTCACAAAACCTTTACAGGTCAGATTTATAAATAGGAAGCAGCTAATAATAGTGAGAACACTGTGCTGACTGTGTCGACCTCTTCGTCCAACATGACAAACTCAAACTAATGTGCAGGTTTAACCAGACACAGAGTTATAAAGCCCGTTCTGCAGCATGTTTGTACAATTTTGCCACAAGACTCCTGACATACAACAACCTTACTGTGTGTGTGTGTGTGTGTGTGTGTGTGTGTGTGTGTGTGTGTGTGTGTCTCAGGTGCCTAGACTTAGTTGGCGGCTGAGCCTTTTACAAAGCCATCACTCACACAAGTATTAGCGTCAGTGTGTATGTGTGTGTTTCAGCGTGGCAGGGTTGTTAGATTAACGGCTTAAAGTATGATGGCATTAGTGTTGGCTACCAGGACCTGAACACCAGAGGGTCTGTGTGTGTGTGTGTCTGTCTGTGTGTGTGTGTGTGTGTGTGTGTGTGTGTGTGTGTGTGTGTGCGCAGTGAATCCAGCCATCACGACACAAGCCTGGTATCACTTTAATTCACTTGATAAGTTTTAAACATCAAAATTCACCAAAGTTTCGAATGAGGCACAGTATTTACAATATAAAAGAGAGACCGAGTAAAGCAGTGAGAGAAACGTAAGAGATTACGATACAAAATGTGATGCAAATATAGGAAACATGCACTTGAAAACACGCCACGAATAGTTCACGTATGAGCATCGGTCTTCACCTGGAGCCGTCGGCCGACGTTCTGATGAACAGAGAGCTCCGTCACGATCAGAGTCATGATATACAGAAAGTTTGAGGAACAAATGTTGATATATACTAGTTGTGCAACCGGCCCCTGTACTTCATCATTAACTGCATCACGTTAGGGAAATACAAAAACAGAAGTGAGTATTTCAACAATAGGAGTACATCAAGGAAACAACAAAACATACATTTTTTTTTTTTACTATTTTAAATTCAATATATTGTCCCTCTCGGCAGGATTTTAATTACATTTTGATTACATTGTGCCATCATGTACAAAAGCTCTATATTATTTTAATATTGAACAAAGAAGAAAAAGAAAATTCACTGACTGAAAAAAAAACCCTGGTGGTTCTCTAAAACAAGGGCAACATCTATTTTTTGTAAAGGGGCATTATGTAGATTTGGAGAAAAAATTCAAACCCAGAATTGTGATATTTACAATATTAATGAGGTAATAATACAAACTCTGAAATATTTATCCTTTCCATGACTGAATAAACGAGCTGGTCTCAGAGGAAAATAAGCTCCCCAGAGCAGAAAGGTGGCGGGGTCCGCCAAATATAAACAAAGTGAAACGGTATGAAACTGTGTTGTGCTTTAAGGTCAGTTTGTTTATTCAGTCGAGGAAACAAAAAGAGTTTGTTTATTAGTTTGGGCATTAAAAAGAAAAATCAGTAAATGAAGATCTTTCTCTTCTGATTTAAAATCCTTCACCAAATTCTCCACCGTCACCTTTAAAATCTCACGATCAACAAAACAGTTCCAATATATTCTGCAGCATTAACTACGATTGGTCCTCGTGTTTTATTCTGAGACACGACGGCCTCGTGTTGTCGGTTCAAACATTAAAAAAGGAAAATGAAAAAAACATCTGTATCTAAAATGTAAAAGTTATTGTGCAGAAGCTCCAGGCAGCAATAACAGGGAGATTCTAGGAAAGGAAAGTTATATTTGCTGCTTTGTCGAGAGCAGAACTGAAAGTGTTGGGCTGTGATGGCTGGCTGCTGTTTGTGTGAGGCTGCTAATGGATACGCAGCAAACGTACTGCTTCTCTTTAAAAGTGTTTATCAGGAGTTCTCAGAACAGTAGGAACACTGCTGTCAGCTCACAGTGAGACACGCTGAGGGAACTTATCTGAGGAACTCGGTATGCATTCAGGTTGTGGACTCCGTCTGGAAGTATGTGAAACACGTATTTGTTGAGTAAACAGCCGTCAGCAGGACGGTTGATGCATAGAATGGGATCTATTAGGGAGCTGCAGTAATTTACAAGGGGCTGCATACTTTATCTTTATGTGAATGAATGATGTGCAGCTAGTGTTTGATTCTGTCAGGAGCCCACGTCTTCACAGCAGTTTGTAATCTGTGATTTCACAAGTCAACTGACTGGAGAAGAATGTTTGGAGAGGGAATTCCTGCTCCGTCCGTTTTAATTCAATGGTATGGTCACGTTAAGAGCAGTCACAAGACTCTTATCACAGCACTGAACCCCTGTGTGTGTGTGTGTGTGTGTGTGTGTGTGTGTGTGTGTGTGTGTGTCTCACTATGCCGAGCGAAAATGAATCAATGAGGAATATAACGGATTTCTTTTAGAGCAGTCCTCACAGTGTGGAATCACAGTCAGTGAGCGCTTTAACAAAATTCCCTTCTTTCATTTAGTTTTTAATTCATGCACTTGAGCTGTTGGATACCAGATGAAGTCGGTCGGTGGGAACATCAGCCGACAGGACAGCCAGGCAGTCTGAAGGCGTCTGGAACGGGACTGTCGAGCTTACAGATGATCTTATAGATTCCTTTCTTCCAGCAGGGGTCGCTGTCTCTCCCAGTCCAGATGGCTGAGTAAAACTCCCTCAGAGCCACTTCTGACACCTCCATGAACCTCTCCGGCACCTGCAGACAGACACGCCAACGTCAGAGGATAGGATCATGTGTAGAATTAGGGTTTTTATAATCCTGAATTTACACTAAAAGGAGCCAAAGAAGGAGCTGAACGTTGGATCGTTTCCCCTTTGTTAACCAAAATGATCTTCTAATAACAGGAACAATCTGTCTTTATCATGACGTTTCATACAGTTTGCTACTATAATGAGAAACAGACCTGTTGTTATTAAAGCCCTCACACACACACACACACGCACACACACGCACACAGACACACACACACACACACACACACACACAGACACACACACACACACACACACACACACAGACACAAACACACACACAGACAGACACACACACAGACACACACACAGACACACACACACAGACACACACACACACACACACACAGACACACACACACACAGACAGACAGACAGACACAGACACACACAGACACACACACAGGTGTTCTCACTTGTGTACCTGATGAATACACAGACGCTGCCTCACTGATATTATCACTAATCCTGCAGTTAGTGTTGCTGCTGCTGCTGTTAGAGCACAACATACATCATGTTACTTCATATTAGTGCACACGGTTTGGTGGTGACCTTATTGTAATAATATTCATGATATTTATCAGTCTACCACAGCAGGAACAGGTGTAGACTAACATTAACATTAAACTAACATGAGCAGTCCCTGTGCCTGGAGCTGGTCGAATGGAGGCATAATTGAGGATATTAATTATTATATACATCCTACAGCATATGACAGATGATCTGCACAGGAAAAGGTCTGTTTCCACCGTAGCTGCCACATTAATCAGCCAATAAACTCAACACACCTGTGCAGGTGAGCAGGGTCACTAACAGCTGCAGCTCTGTTGAGCTCACGATGAGCTCAGAGACTCTGTCACTGCAGAGTTCAGTGTTTCAGACGTGTTAACGGCTTCGTCCATTATATCAAGGTTTGTTTTACAGCTAAAACATTTCACCCTACACTCTACAATAATCCAGAACAGTCCACCTCTCTCCAACCTTCAGTGCTGCGTACATCACTGCATCAGCAGTTTTCCTCTTCACAGCCTCAGTCATTTGGGCGAAATGCAGGATTTATGTAAAGTTATGACGTCGTCAACATTCAAACATCCTTTTTTCTTTTTTCTCTGACTTGATTAAATACGGCTGCTTAGCTCAGTTGGTTAGCGTGTGATGCTAATAACACCAAAGTTCAGCTGCGATCCCTGTGCATGAGTTTTGAGAGAACATGGCTTTGATATTAATAACATATCTAATATGTTTTTTTACAAACTGAACAGTGATTAATAACCTGTTCTTGGAAAAATATCTTCCAGGCTATCTACATGCAACAGTGCTGTGAAGTTAATGAGCAGACTACTTTTACATCCATGCCCACAGTTGAAGTAAACAATGATCTGATCAACTATGAGTTAATAATGTGTTCGAAATAGGACAATCTTTTCCTGGAGAACGTGGCCGGTTAGCTCAGTTGGTTAGAGCGTGGTGCTAATAACGCCAAGGTCGCGGGTTCGATCCCCGTACGGGCCAACAGAGTTTTGTGTTCCTGTAAGTAACACATAACAAGCTGAGGACGGTTTATTCAGTGTGTTGACTCGTCCTCTAGATCTCATCCAGTCCATGTGCTGTACGAACACATCTGATCATATGCGTCTGCATTGTGACGTACAGAACCTGAACGATCCAGTGCCAGATACCTCAGCACACTTTCAGGGGTCTTGTAAACTCCACGCCTCAGTGGGTCAGAGCTATTTTCACAGCAGGAGGGAAACTAACACAATATTAGGCAGGTGGGTGTGATGTTACGGCTGGATGGTGTGATCTACTGTATGAGGTGATGTGATGCTGTAAGATGACTGACAACAAGATTAACGATCCACTTAATTCTCACAGTGAAGATTGTTCTTCTTCCTCTTCTGTTAACGATTTGATTAAAATGTCGTCGATGAACTCCTGAGTTACTTTGTGAGGTCTCAGTGATTTTGACCTTTGACCTCCAAACTCTGTTGAGTTAGTCCTTTGAGCCACAGCGGATGTCAGAGCGAGATGCAACGAACCTCCCTCCAGGTGTTCATGACACATTTGTGTTCGCGAGATTGAAACCGATGAACGGACAACTGAAAACCTAACGCCTGCAGTTACAGCTGCTTTGGACTTGTAGAAATATGAATAATAAATAAATAAAAATCCATGAGCTCTTCCTGTCCAGACGTCAGCTGAGCTGCTGTCACACATGGTGAATAAACAACAGCTGAGCAGTGAGCGTGTCTTCACTGACAGCAGGTAAGCTTTGTGATCATGACCACATGATGTGTGTAACCTTCAGGTGCTGTCGTGCACAAACATGCTGTTATTACAGAAGACTGTAAGCTATTCAGACTCAAGGCCCCTCATATATAAATATATAAATATATAAAATAAAAGCCTCACTCTCACCACACGGACATCTTTATAAGATCATAAAGCTTCTGCACAACGACCTTGTGAAGTTATACAGTTAGTGGCTGAGAGCTACTTCCACAGTGGAGCACAGACTGTGATAGTGAGTGCTGACACTCTGTCCTCACCTGATAGACGTTACTCTTATTGTAGTGCATGTTCAGGATGCGGTATAGCTCCGTGTCACGGCCCACTCGCAGCTGACTCTCTCTGCCCAGACGAGCGGTACCTTCCCTGGGTCACACAGACAGACAAACAGACCCATTTAAACTGGATCACTGAAACATTTGTATCGTATAACGTCCAGTAAGAATAAAAAGTTCAGTCAAACATGGAGGTTTCAAAAGAGCTGCACATGAGCTCAGACGCACCGGCTGAGAGCCTCGCGGACGGCCTGTCGGGCGAAGCGCTCCATCTGGATGTAGAAGAACTCTCTGAAGTTGCTGAACCATTTAATCATCTGGGAGGTCACGCAGCGGTTAAACTGGACCGTGGACAGGAAGTGAGCAGGTGAGGACAGCGAGAGAGGAGACGGGTTCATTCAGCATTCATAATCATATTCCAACATGACTTCAAACAGAGAGGTGCAATCACAAGAGAAGTCGTTAAATCACTCACATATTAATATTGTAACAGTGTATAAAACAACACAACAACACAACAAGATCATCTAATCTTCAGGCTGATTACAGACACACTATCAACAGATAATCAGACATTTTTTATTCTTATAATTTTAGGTTCAGTGTTTGATGTTTGTCCTGTTTTTATTCCTAATGATTGTATCTCCAGAGGAGGTGAGGTGGAAACAGTGAAGGCTGAAGTCTCACAGTGAGCTTTGTTTTCACAGCAGACGTGACTTCATCAATGTATTCCTACTCAGTTACTAATTACCTCTTTAAAACGTGTCGTCAGCAACGTCAACAAAGTATCACAATGATAAAGTAATGTAACGAGATAACTCCGTTACTGTTTGAAAGTCGTTCAAATGATTGACACGAGAACTGGCGACTGAATCGTCATGATTGTACCACCACACGTGGCCGGTTAGCTCAGTTGGTTCGAGCGTGGTGCTAATAACGCCAAGGTCGCGGGTTCGATCCCCGTACGGGCCAACAGAGTTTTGAAGAACAACAACGCGAAGTGAAGTCAATGTCAAAGAAAGAACATTACGTCATATCCAAGTTAAGGTACATTAAGTGAAAGCAGTGATGGATAATTACTCACAGACTTGAGTTTCTGTCATTACAGCATTCAGTGTTTCAGTACAACAGGCGAGATAACTCAGTTTAAGCGTTTCTATCACATTTGCAGCGCCAAACACCTTCAGTTAATTCAGGACTGTGACTTTCTTTCCTTCCATTCAGCCGTGTGTGCCTCCTGCAGCCTCACTCAGTCAGAACACACTGAATGGTGCTGAACACAAAGTCACAGCACAATAGCGGATTCTCTCCACAGCAGCTGGAATAAAATGAGTTCCTGTAAAGGAGTTGTGATTATTTCTGCAGCACATTCAACATCTTCTCTCTCAGATCCTCTCTGCTCTCACAATAACGTGCTGGGATTCATTCGATGTATTATTAAGAAGGTCTGCCAGTTACTGACTACACGGCCTTGTGATTAAGTAATCAGATTACAAACAAGTAACGTTACATTTAAAAAAGACCTGATATATTTCCATTACATACAGGCAGGACATTCTTTTAAAATGGTATTTTACTTAATAACCAGAGCACTAATAACTCTGGTGCATTTTATCTGAAGTCTTCCAGTAACGTATCTGTTATAACAGGTTAATGGTCAAGTTAAAACAAGTCATACTGCCAAGAATTCGTCTGCTAATATCTAAAAACAAAGACATTATGACGCGGGACAGGTGAGGTACACCTGAAAAACGAACAGGTGCCACAGGAGGTGACGAGGTGCGACGTCATCTCGAATAAAAGTACAAATTAACATGACATGAAGAATATTCTGTCGGAATAATTCGCGGCTGATCCGCCATCTTTTTTCCCCTGCCGTGGCCGGTTAGCTCAGTTGGTTAGAGCGTGGTGCTAATAACGCCAAGGTCGCGGGTTCGATCCCCGTACGGGCCAACGCGCTTTTTGTGCAACACTGCGCAACTTTCAATAACACTGACAGACTGACTGTCTATATCACAACCTGTGACTCAATAATACAGTCAACTGAAACTCATGTAGTGAACAACATAAGGTAACACAATTAACTCTTTGCTCACTTCATTAGTGATCCATTATTTGCAGGTGAGGATTTTAAATAACATTTAATCATATAAGTAACAAAGCATTGCAGTAAATTAAAGCACTCACAAGTATGATGTATTGTTTATATGTAAAGTATTGTATTATTATAGTGTTAATGTCACCTGCATAAAATCATGATTATTGGCTGATGTGTCTAATTGATTATTATCTAAACATCAACAATCACAACCAGACAGAATCTGTCAGAGAGCCATAAACCCCTCGAGCTGCTGAAGCCGAGAACGGCCACGCTCGCAGTTATGTTAATTTATTATTTTATCTCAACATAACGGGGCATCAACAACAGGTATAAACTGAATAAACATAACTGAATAAACAAGATGTTCTCAGTGGAAATAAGGTCTCCAGAACACGGTTTGAAGCTGGAAAGGTGGCAGGGTCCGCCAAAACTACATAGTGCACCTTTCATTCATTATCTTTGGATAACGTCATTAAAAAACATAAATGCAAGCACGGCCAACTCGGCTTCTGTCCTTAACATGACTAACCAAGAGGAAGGCACCACATTACCAGCCTTTAATAGTAAAATGCAGAACATGGCTTTGAAATAAATGTTGTTACGTGATGGATGAAGTCTGGATCCAGCACTGTGACGGGCTACACACACCTTGACATCAGGAAAGTAAGTCTTGAGCGTGTTGGAGCTGGGATAGCGGGCGTAGAAGAACATGAGCTTGGCTTTCTTCAGATGGCAGGGAGACAAGCCCTCCTGGGTGTATACATGAGGCCAGTTAAGGAGAGACACATGTAAACAAACATCCCCCCCGTGTACCTCCCCCCGTGTTCCTCCCCCCTTTGCTGACAAAAGGATATTCCCCCAGCTGTCAGGTAGAGCTCTCCTCCGTCCATCCCTCCTCCTCCTCTCATCCCACCGTCCCCCCTCATCCCCCTCTCCCTCTCTCTGCCGCCGTGAGCGTGGCGTGCGAGGGAGGGGTCCAGGTGGCCGAGCAAAGGGAGAGGCGGGAAAGACGGGTGAGAGGACGGGTGAGACGAGAACTCCAGGAACGGGTCGGAGTTCAGGTAGTCCTTGCGGGACGGCGGGAGGTGCGGGAGCTGAGGGTGGTGGAGGGAGCGGGAGAAGAGCTGCTGCATGGAGTAGTGGAGAAGGGGGAGAGGGAGAGGGGGAGGAGGGGGAGGGGGAGGAGGGGGAGGTGCGGGGAAGGAGGAGGAGGAGGAAGAGGAGGAGGATGAGGATGGGTGGAAGGAGGCGGAGGGGTCCTTGGGTTGTGAGGCTGGAGGCATGAGGGAAGGGTGAGAGAGAGGAGGAGGGCGAGGCAGAGAGGGGTGATGGAGGGAGAGGTTGGGGTGAGAGGGGTTCAGGTGAGCAGAGAGGTGCGGGCCGAGGAGTGGGTGTGCTTTCCGTATGTCAGGTGACCTCTGGACAGCCAATGGCATGGCCAGATCTGACATGTCAGTGCGATGAGGCTGTCCAGCGGGCAGGACGCTCCCGTTGGTCATCTTTTGAAGCTGCTTCTCCCTCTCTCCATCCTGCGCCCCCGTCCTCTCCTCCTTACCTCTGGTTTTTTCCTCCCCTCTTCCTCTGGAGAGCAGTCCCATCCACACTCCCCTCCCCCTCCCGCCGTCGTTCCCCGTGTCTGACGGGAGGAAAGAGATGGCGGTGGGCGGAGAGGAAGGAGCTAAATCTGTCATCTCGGTGTACAGGCGGAGGACTCGGTCGATCACTCGTGCCACGGCGCTGCCCAGCTCCACCTTCAGCGCCTGGGCGAACTTCTGCCCTCCCTCCTCGCCCTCGTCCTCTAACCCTCCCTGCCAGTCTCCTCTCACCAGCCCTCCACAATCCAGCCACAAGCCGGCTCCCTCCATCACCCCCTCCAGGTGCAGCCCTCCTCCTCTCCCTCTCTCCGTCTTCCCCTCTCGGTCTTTCTGCCTCTCCTCTCTCCGTTTGTGGAAGTTGTCAAAAGGGGAGACAGAAAGAAGGGAGAACGTTTCTTTCTCCAGTTCTCCGCCGTCAATGTCCTCTTCATCATACAGCCCTTCTGTAATGTCCTCCTCCTCCATCATCCCCACATCTCCTTCCCCTCCATCTCCTCCTCCTCTGCTGCTGCGCCTCCTTTTCTTCTCCTCCTCCGCCATGTGCTTCTCCCCAAACGCCCTCCATACCTTCTCCTGCAGGGCCTGCAGTCTCTCCCTCGCCTCCTCCAGCTGTTCTTTCAGCTCCTCCCTCTCTCTTCTCTTCCCCTCCCTCCCTCCCTCACGCCTCCTCCCTCCCTCCTCCACCTCTCCGTCTCTCGCTCGGCTCTCCAGTTTCATCCTCTTCACTTTCAAGACGTCCTGGCTCCACTCGGCTGCGAGGGCGGCGTCCCCGTGCCTCTTCTTAACCCCCAACAAGCTCTCCTCTCCCTCCATCACTCCCTCTTCTCCTCCCTCCATCCCTGACTCCACCTGTCCATCCCTCTCTCCTCTGTCTTCCTCCAAGTTCCTGTCTTCCAGGTGTCTGTGTGCGCTCAGGTGAGTGCTGAGGTGCCCTCCAGTCCTCCTGGAGGCTCCACCTGGCTGGAGGAGGTGGTGGATGAGGGGGAAACCAGGCGGTCTAAAGGCAGCAGCGGGGCGACCTGCACCGGGCTGAGGATGAACGCCGGGCAGGTCTGTGGAGCTGTGAGTGGGAGGAAACGCGTGACTCTGAGGAGCAGAATCATCGAAGAGATCTGTGGGGGAATCCATCACTGCAGAGAGACGGAGGGAGACACAGGACAGGATCACTGCTGACGGCAAAATTAGCAAACATTTAAAATGTCAAGTTTCTTATTAACACCTGTGGAATGAACACCAGTTGTATGAACATGTCACGGCTCATTATCAGTCCGGCTCCGATTGTTTGTGGTGAAACACAACATCTGGGTGGACACACCAATTTTCACCCCTTGTCAGACACAATGCTGTGCAAGTGTTGATGTTAAAGGGATAAAGGGATGTAAGTTTAATCCATGGTCTAACACACCGTGAAACTGTGTTAGACTCCCTCTGGAGAGATCAAGTTAGCAGACCGCTAATTTACGGAGTTTTATCAACCTCAGAAACGACCGCACGACAACAATACACTGCAGTAAATGGATCCAAATATAAACCGCCACCAAAAAGCCACAAATAATGCTCAGAACAGCACCAAACTTCAGCAACAGTACAAATAGGGTCTCAGCACATAGTCCGGGGCATCTAACCTCCGCTAGCTTAGCTGGATTTCTACTGAAAAGTTGACTAAATTTACCACTCTTCTGCAGCAGCTTCCTGTTGACGGGAAGTCCCGACGAGTCGATTACCGAGTGCAGTAGAGTTCCGCGGCTCATGGATGAAAATGTATGATTATGACTCCATGGAAAAGCAATCAAAGTTCATATGTGTCTTACCTGCCAGTTTATAACAGTTATTATCGAGAGCGGACAGGGAAAAGAACGGAATTGAGCATTTCTAACCGCACTCGGTAATCGTCGCGTCGGGACTTCCCCGACCCGGAAGCTGATGGAGGAGAGTTGAAATCTGTTTTTAGCTTCCCAATAGAAATCCAGCTAAGCTAGCGAAGGTTAGATGCCCCGGACTATGTGCTGAGACCCTATTTGTACTGTTGCTGAAGTTTGGTGCTGTTCTGAGCATTATTTGTGGCTTTTTGGTGGCGGTTTATATTTGGATCCATTTACTGCAGTGTATTGTTGTCGTGCAGTCGTTTCTGAGGTTGATAAAACTCCGTAAATTAGCGGTCTGCTAACTTGATCTCTCGAGAGGGAGTCTCACACAGTTTCACAGTGATTTAGACCATGGATTAAATTTACACCAGAATATCCCTTTAAGGACGTCAGTGCTAACGGTGGTTGTTCAACAGTGAAGAATTCCCATAATCCCACACTACTTTTGCTTTGATTGAGACACTTCTGACAGCAGAGATTACATACTGCTTATTTAAACTGCACGTTCCACCACAAGTCTTAAAATAGGTATATTTTCTCATTTATACTGACAGTTCTATCTGTCCATGAGGGTGTTTTTGTTTCGTGTGCCACAGTGATGACATGTATCTCTGTGAGGTGAATACAATGTTGTTTGTGCCACTTAAAGCTCTTAAAATGTACATTTAAAAAAATCAATGGTAAATGTGTGGCAACCACTTTCCCTGTTTCTCTGCACATCCACCGACGTGGCTGTGGATGTGTTAAGCTTGAAGCTCTATAGAGAAGAAAAAGTGCCTCTGATAGCTGCTCATAGTGTTCTGGCAGCAGAAAAGGAGTCTGACAGTTACGGCTGTTGAATTATTTTCAATGCCATTTCAATTTCAATGGTTGGAGCACTTAAAATTAAATGTCATTCACCTCCACTGTACTGAAGTAAGGACAGAAATCTCAGAGATGGTTGTAGGAAGAAATGCCTCGGCGAAAACAAAGAAATCTCTGCTACGCAACACTAAAGAGCGACTATTAACGCTGCGTTCAACACCCGAGTGCACCGAGGGGCCATGTTACCAATCACTCTAAACAACATGGTGCTGCATGAATAGATCCACATCATGATTCACGTGTGACTTCCTCTTACCTGGCCTGCAAAACAGGTCAGCAGCCTACCACAGGCCACGGCCACTTCCACTTTAAGAGTTATACGAATGAGCTGCAATGATCTTGCACAGGGCTGCAAAACATAAGCAGAGAGTGAGTTCAGAAGGAGAAATGGTGATTCAACGGGCTGATATTCTCCTCTGTGGCGTGTTGCAGGAGGAAGCAGCAGACTGCAGCAGCGACCAGCAGACTGGGCGGCGAGGCGACGTGCTGGCGGTGCAGCAGGTTAACATCTGGCTCATGATCCCTGTCGCATATCAGCCAGCTCTGTCCACGAATCTTTCCTGTTCCTCTCGGCCGTGTGCGGTCTTAGAGAGCACAAACATCATAAAACATACATGCCACAAAATGGAGGGACATGTTTGGACGTGGATCTCGGCCTGCTGAAATAATACCAGCAGAAAAATGATGTTTCACAGCTGGACACATTTGAGTACTTTGGCCATTTATAAACCAAATTCTGTGCCGCCTCTCTACAATACCTGGAAACGCTTGTAAATCTGAGAGTGGTGCCCGCCTGCTTTATGAGTAAGAGTACATCTCACTGTTTAATCAGGATCAGAAACACACATCCCAATGCTTTCTTTTTTTATTTTCCAGTTTGTAACCTCTTCTCCGTCCCGACGCCCCCTTTCCCCCTTTTTCCTTCCTCTCTATCCCTCTCTCATCCTCTCTTCCTCCCCTCTCTCTGTTATCAGTTCAGGCAGCTTGTTAAGCGCTGTTTGATCAGAGTGTTTACCGTCAAACACGCTCTCTCGCACACACACACACACACACACACACACACACACACACACACACACACACACAGTCGCACAAAAGCGAAAAGAGGCTTGAGAGAGGGCTAACAATGGTCAATGGTCCTTGGGGAGAGAAATGGAGTGAGCAGCACGAATGTGTGTGTCTATGCAAGTGTGTGTGTGTGTGTGTGTGTGTGTGTGTGTGTGCATATGCGAGAGTGTGTGTGAACAGTCGTCCTACTTAGCTTTGATAACACCCCTAATCCACTTCAGATGGATACACTACCACTCACCGAACAGAAAGATGGACGGATGATAAATGGACAGATGCAAGGACGGACTGAAAGAGGTGCAGTGGGTAGTCAAACAGGCAGCAACTGTGAAAACATGCACAGTATGTAAAATGTTAGACAGATAGATAGATAGATAGATAGATAGATAGATAGATAGATAGATAGATAGACCAGTGCATAGGTCCCCCGCTGCAACATGAAGAGAATAATCCCACTATAAATAGCTAAATATCAATTATTCAAATGCCCTCGCCTCTCTACTATAATACAGCCCAGATGGCAACCCAGCCAATGCGCTTATATCAGGGACAGATTAGCTTTTCAAAGCCAGCAGAAAAGCTGCACAAAATATGAACACTGAGCAGTGAAAATGAAAGCTATTAACCACCAGATTAGGTTTAAGAATGGTACTCTCAGACTGTATGTAGCTGTCACTGGGAGAGCTGACACGTCTGAACAAAGCGCACACAACTCACCGCTTTTAAATAATGTATGACAGGAGGAATATTTAGAGAGAAAACAAATCCACATCGCCCAACAGGTTCCCCTCCTGCGTGTCAGACACTGGGCTCGCAGGCCCCTCTGAATGCCAGCAGCTGACATTGTTCTGTCCAAACTGAATTACAAATGGATGGAGGAATATGATCCTCTAATTGCAGATTTATAGCACACTGTCAGTAGCTTAATCGTGTCACAATCGCATCTTAAATACACAGTTTTCCAAATGAAGTTCAACACTATCTTAAATTCACAATTTTCCAAATGAAGTTCAACACTATCTTAAATTCACAATTTTCCAAATGAAGTTCAACATTATCTTAAATTCACAATTTTCCAAATGAAGTTCAACATTATCTTAAATTCACAATTTTCCAAATGAAGTTCAACACTATCTTAAATTCACAATTTTCCAAATGAAGTTCAACATTATCTTAAATATACAGTTTTCCAAATGAAGTTCAATATGAGCACTGTTTTTTGCATTATTAACTGATTCGATTATGTTCATGTATGTTACCGATATAACGTTTCTTTCTATCTATCTATCTATCTATCTATCTATCTATCTATCTATCTGTTTGAATAATTCATACTGTTTGTTTGAAGCTGATGTTTGAAGCCTCCGCGTGGTAACATCTGCCGGCTCTGCCACGCGAGAGGAATCCGCTTTGGCTCTTCTGACGCACGAGCTGTCACTCTCAGTGTGTGTGTGTGTGTGTGTGTGTGTGTGTGTGTGTGTGTGTGTGTTTGTCCTGTGACTAATTGGCAGCGGTGGACTAATGTCGCAGTATGAAACACTGGATAAACACGCAGGCAGGCAGACCGGACCGGACCGGACCGGACCGCTGTCGGACCCTCGCAGCTCAGAACACGTTCCGGTTCTTGTTGTGTTGGAAGTTTTAAAGAATATAAACTGAACTCACTCTCGGGCTCAGAGCGGAGCTCCAGCGGTATCCGTCCCCCGGCAGCTCTCCGCTCCAGTGGCCGTCTCTGTGCGCTCTGCCGCGGCTGACTGTGTTGACTTGGCACCGGGCGGGCCTCGGACATCAGGCGGGCAGGAGGGGAACCGGCAGACTGTTTCCCGTTCCTCTTTATTCGTCCTTTGTTCCGTAACTCTCTCAGTTGTACTCTCACTCATCAGCCGCCTCCTCTTTCACTCGAGTTGTGTCACTGTGCGGCTCCTCTCCCTCCCTCCCTCGCTGCCAGTCCATCTCTCTCTGGCTGGCATCATCCTCACGCGTCGCTCCCGGTGCGGAGTGGTGCACGGTGGGCGGGCGGGCGGGCTGGAGAGCTGGCCACTTGACGGTCCGGTCCCTCCCCTGTTGGCATGACCCCAGTACGTGCACACACACACACACACACACACACACACACACACACACACACACTGATGCTAACTGATATCACATTAACATAAATCACCTTTGCAACAGTTTGCTGCAGATGGCTGGAGGCTGCTGGACACGCCCACCTGTACCGGCAGACACGCCCACCTGGACAGTCTACCTTGAAAAGGCTGAAGAGCTGAAGGCCAAACGAACTGTGTTCTGCTGATGTCACACTCTCCCAGCAGCCTCTCTCACCTGCTGTGAAGGTTGTACTCACCGCTCAGTCTGGCGGTCATTCATTCACAGTTTTATCTCAGCACAGGTATTCTGCTCGAAACCCACCAGAAACCAGAACACATGTGACAGGTGCTGTCTGCATGCACTGCAGGTTCTGAGTTCTGACTCAGTGAGGACAAAATACATCCAGGAATAAAGAAACACTGGAATTATTAATCCTAATCTGATTCCAGCAGTGCTTGATATAATCCAGGAAGAATGTATAAAAACAGTTCTGTGATATAAACTATAATCAGCCCATATTATATTTGACAGGATCATCTTTAAAATGCTGAGAGAAAATGTAAACATCACTGTAGAATACACACAGTGTAGCTTGTGCTTTTGTGAGGTTAATCTGATCTGACATGTTTGCAGTGTAAATGTTATTTCCACTGGAAATATTTTGCGATGTTTAAAGTAAAAGTAAAAGTTAACATTCAGTAACTGTCTACTCAGCCCCATGCTGATGGAACGTCAGGTGAAACTGCGTTTGTGGATCTTTACAGCATTCTCCTCAACAACTGAAGTATCTGGGGATTTAATATAAAATCCATCCAGCTCGTCCACGTCTCCAGAAGCCCAAAGATCCCGAGATTATTTAACCCTTTAGGCGCCGGGTTTTATTTTAAAAAATACTAGATTTTGACATCTAAATTTCAGAAGGCTCTGGCTTGAATGTAGTTTGAGATAGAGACAAAGTGTAAATGAGACAAATATTGAGAATGACCTAAAGTTTATGAAGGGAGTAATTTTTCCCATCTAATTTGCATATTATGACGTCATATGGTGGCGGCCATATTGGATTATGTAATTTCCATGAAATACCTGGTATTTTGAAAGAGAGTTGAACTTATTTCATCAGATTCATCCCCTCCATCCATTTGTTATGTTGTCCACACATCAAATGAACAGGGAAAAAGTAAATTGTAAGCCAACAGTCGTAAACTAGAACTATTAGTACACCACAAAACTCATGTAAACAGTATGCGTTTTTTTTACCCACCATCCCCCCCCATTGGAGGACACTTTTTTTTCTCCCCTTTTTCTTGTTTTCTCTTCTTCTCTATTATTATTATTATTATTATTATTATTATTATTATTATTATTATATGATAATAATAACAGTAGGCGTCTTTTAGCTCATCTATCCAGATAAAAGTTTGTAATATTTGTAGAGTGTGGAGCCTCTCATTGCAAGGCACAGAGACAATAAGAACTTTATATATATATATATATATATATATATATATATATATATATATATATATATATATACACACATTTACATCATACCATTCATGAAACCATGAACTTGGAATTGGAATTAGTTCATGTCAGCCTAAATACTGATGAGCATTGTCTCCATTGTTATAAGATAACCAGAAATCATCAGTCAGAAAGAGGGAAAAAAAACTAAAGACCTTGAATCATTGCTTAGCTTTCTGTCACCACGATATCCAATTTGCTCATCAAAGGGCTTTATCCATATACTTCATCTCTCAAGTAAGCCCAGCCACCATTACCATCATCATCATCATCATCATCATTTCCAGCCCTGTTCTGCCTTCCCCTGTTGCCCCTACGACACCCATCAGCCTTTCTACGAACACTTCGCCCACGTCTCCCCCTGCTATCTCCTCTAGTGTTGTGAGAAGAGTTGGACTCGTGTGTGCTTTGTGAACACTGCTGCGGCGCATAGCTGCACCGCTGCCGCGGATGGAGGCTACGTGACCGTCGCGGTGGAAAGAGTGAACACTAACGCTGACACCCAGCGCTATTCTCACCACCCCCGCTACTTCTACCACATACATTCGCTTCCCTACTGATACTACGAGTTCGTGTATCATTTCCATTCCCACCTATTGGGCAAAGGATCGTGTGTTAGTGCTTGTGCGTTTTCCTCGCTCTGCGCGGCACCGCCATTGCTATGCAAAGACGCACCGCGACTAGCAAGCTCACTAATCAACCGACCGTCATCTCCCAAAGCTAGATTTTCCACTTCAGAATCAGAATCACCGAATAGGAGCTCAATCACTTCCCTAAGTGTCAACTTTTTGCATGCCATTGTCGTTTATTTCGTCTCAATAACGTCTGAATCCAGCAATACCCCTTCGGCAAAATGGCTTCCTGGCGCACTGTCTCCGCTCTCTCACCCCACAGTTTGCATGGGACTTCCTCGAACATTTTGCATTGAAGCAAGACGTTTTTATGAGCTAAGGTCTAAGTATAGGATGTCTGCCAACTAGTGGTGGGGAGTATGAACGACATGTAACACTCTATTGGGAGAAAACAGCTGTTTTGTTCAGTACCGCGGTGTGTCGCAAATTTGCGACTCTGGCGCCTAAAGGGTTAAACCCTGAAGTGGTCCACCCACTTCAGACGGGGTGTGTGATAAAGCTGTTAGCTTTACAGCTGCAGCGATGATTTTATCTTTCTATCTTTTTTTAAATAAGGTTGTTTAAAAACAACACAGGATCTAAGAGCTGTCAGAGACTTGGACTGTGCCAGAGCTGTTTGGAGACATTTAATGTTTTTGTTTTTTTATGTGTTTTAATGTTTTAAAACAAGTCTCCATCTACTTCAGTTGTTTAGGAGAAAGCAACGCTGTGAAGCTTCAGAAACATTTTCAAGGACTACGAAACTAAACCTGACTTCCATCAACATGTAGATAAAGACTGAATTTACATTTCTGGTAAAACTCTGAGTAAAAAAAGTGAAACTGCCATTTTTGTAAAATTAGTAATTCAGATTAGATAATTTGTGTTTTTGTAATCTAATGGATTATTTCACTAATTACATACATTGCCATATAATTGGCTAAAAGTACACATATTTGTAATATGTAGAATTGTTGTTAAAAACATTAGAACATTAAAAATGATCAATAGAATGTTAATAACAGTTCTGATGTCATGACGTCTGTGTGTTGGATATCTACTGATGTTAGCATGCTAGCCAGTTAGCCCGACCTGTCACAGTCTAAGGCTCCTGTGCTCGCTGTGTAAACACCAACACTCCCCTGATTCTCCGACTGCTAGCTGCACGGCTAAATGAGCTAACTAGATAGCAGCAGTTAGTTAACAGCAGTTAGCAGGTTAGTCCAGCGATATGCTGCCCCTATTTGTTTTGAATTTGAGTCTGTCACATTTAATGATCCCACTGTATTGAAGTGTAACCAGAATGTTACTCTCCTAACGACTGTGCTGTGGAGGGAAGCAGCAGTCGTTGGAGAACAGTGTGACAGTAACTGGACAATCAACAGAGGAAAGATAAACCCTCTGTAATGCTTTAATCACACAGAAATGTTTGGTTTCCAGGAAAACATTAAGGTAGATGTTTGACCTTGAGCAGCACTTTGTTACCTGTTGCTAGGAATGTCAGCCACATAAAGCCGCGCTCCAAACTGTGAGGGTCAGGGCCAGCTTCCACTCCGCACTTCATCCTCATCCTCTGTTTGTCTCTTTTGGAGGATAAAATTGTTTTCTCAGCCATCGAATGCATCACCTAACCTGTAACCTTCTCCTTCCCCATTCTCTCCCTCTCTCTCCGCCTCATCTCATCTCTGTCTTTCTCTGCTTCTGATTAAAAATGGTTAGGCATGACAGAAAGGTCGCAGTTGTTATGGAAACGAGCCTGGTAACAAAAGCTGGACAGAGGGGGAGAGACTGGGTGAGGGGGGGGGGAGAAAAAGAGGGAGATGTGTCTGAATAAACATAAACATGCAGAGAGGAGGAGAGGGCAGGAAAGAGGGAAAGTGTGAGAGGTCTAAATAAATAAAAACATATGCAGGGGGAGGACGGCGAGAGGCAGCGAGGTCATGAAATGATGGCTCCATCTGCAATAATGAATAACAAAAGATAATACAGGGTTTTTGTCATTCGAGGAAGGCGGTCGAGCCACAGAGGTGTGTGTGTGTGTTTGGACAGAGAGGCAGAGTGGGAGAATGCAATTGATAGATAATACATGGATCTGCTGCACAAGCTAGAGAATACTAAAAAGCACAAATTGTTCACAGAAAAGCACCAAAAAGCCCAAAATTGTGCGCGAGTGCGTGTGTGAGTGCGGGAACGTCATCTCTCTGAGGACTCATATTATGTTAACCACTTAGACCAACATCAAACACTCTCTCACACACACACACACACACACACACACACTTCAGTACGAGCATGAAGGTGCCAGCCATATAAATAGGATGTCCCAGAGCGAGAGATATAAAGAGAAAGGGACTGACTGAGAGAGAGAGAGAGAGAAAGAGATTATAAATTCAAAGGGGTGAGGGGGGAAAAAGGGGGATGGGGGAGAGAAAAACTGAGAGGGCAAAAACAGGAGGGTGTGAGGACAGATAGATATGAAAGGATCAATAGATGGCATAAAGTGTATGTTCATTGATTTACTTGCTGGGAGAGAGTGATGGGGAGAGGAAGAGGGAATGAAGGGGGGAGGGGGAACGAGAGGATGGAAAAGCATAGAGAGGTAGAAAGAGGAAGCCACGATGAAGAGGAAACAACAAACACCACAGAGAAACAGTGAAGTGAGGGAATGTGTGATGTCACCAGGTAGATTTACATTAAATATAGATCGATGAGGAATATGATGAGAAGCATCGACCAACTCTGCTCACTGAGTAGATTTACTCAATTACTATTCTTACGCTCAGTTTTGACGTACGTGAATGTTACCTGAATATTTACATTTCTGCTGCTTTAAACTTCCACGTCACTACGTTTGGAGGCAAATATACGCTTTTTAATCCATTACATGTATTTAGTTATTAGTATGTTTGCAGATGACACGCTGCATCAGAGCCAAAGTAGCACTTTTTTAACTTTATTTATTTATTTATCACAAAAAAACTGAAAAACTGACATCTATTGTCTATTATCTATTAACTGAAGGAGCAGAGGAAGAAGTGTCCTGACTTTAAAAGGTTACTCTCCCAGTTTTACACATTAAAGTTTACTGCCTTTGTGAATAAAGTAGTGTAAAGTTTTTCGCTGCCTGTAAAATGTTTCCACCAGTGAAGTTCCTCATTAGCTGAGATGCATTGTGGGTAACGTAGGTGCCAGGTCTAGCATTGTTTTTCTACACAGGTGTTAAAAACAAATCTATACAGTTTCTTTTAAAACCTGTTGCCTTCATAACCCACAATGCAACTGGAGGCAATCTATCAGATTACATGCACCTGAAAACACACTTTAATGTGTTAAATTGGTGGAGTTGCCCTTTAAAGGTCCCATATTTTGTTCTTCCTACTAAAAGATGTTTCCATGCTGTCATGTTGAAGAACATTACATTTCTCTGTCCATCGTTTCAGCAACTCAGTTCACCGACTGTGCTGACACTTCGTTTTTGCGCCTGTCTCTTTAAAACCCCCATCAGGACAAAATCCAGTGTTCTGACTGGTCAGCTCTCACAGGCCTGAGCAGGCACCACCCACTCTGTTTCGGTAACAGCAATGTTTGTGTTTTTCCATCCATAGTCATGCAGGGTGTGGCTGCAGGCGGGACTGTAAAGCTGTGACACCACAACCTTACGGAAGACCTAACAGCTTGTTTAAAGGCACAGTTTCTAAATTTAATATATTATAATATTATAATTCTGTGCATTTCTCTATAGACTAATATTTTTTGATACTTTCATAATATTCATACAGAACCTTGACTTGCTTTTTAGCCAACAAAGACAGGAACAAAGACAGGAAATCCCACTTTCTGTGATGTGGGACCTTTAATTACAGCTCAAGCTCCTGAAACAGAGAATCCTACATCTCCCATAATGCAACTCAAAAGCCCTTCTCTATCTCAAAAGTGACACCTGCAGCTTTGCAACACAGGTTTTCTGTTATAAACCTGCGTTGCACGCCTCGTGACGGATAAACTGAGCGGTACATGTGAAATTGTTGGACTGCCCCTTTAATTTTCAAACTGCACTAGGTGTCGTTTTATTGTTTCCAGTTGTTTTAGGACACTTTTGGTGTTCAAGTGAAACAGACACCGAGAGACAGACGACACATGTCAAGACTGACCATAACACACACACACACACACACACACACACACACAGAGAGAGACAGGTTGGAACAGAGTGTGAGGGTGAGACGGACTGAAAGAGAATGAGTATTTGTGTGTGTGTGTGTGTGTGTGTGATGGAGAGAGACAGAAGTGTACTCAAATAGCTCAGGGCAAGGTGACAGAGAGAGACGGGCGAGCGAGAGAGAGGGAGAGAGAGAGAGAGAGAGAGGGAGAGAGAGGGAGAGAGGGAGAGAGGGAGAGAGGGAGAGAGGGAGGGAGAGAGAGAGAGGGAGGGAGAGAGAGAGAGGGATAACAAGCTCATAGAGGGGGGATTGTGTGTGTGCTGGAGAATGAGAGAAAAAGGAAGAGACAGAGGGCGGAAGGGGAGAGAGAGAGAGAGGAAGTGAAGGGAACAAAAACAAAAACAGTGTGTGTGTGTGTGTGTGTGTGTGTGTGTGTGTGTGTGTGTGTGTGTGTGTGTGGACAGCCGAAGGTGTCAGAGTGTGCTGTTTGGCTTAATGATGACCCACTGGGCATGTAGGTCATAACGGTTTGTGTCTCAAAACCATGACTGTATGCCTCTGTGCATCCATTAGCAGTGTGATTGTGTGTGTGTGTGTGTGTGTGTGTGTGTGTGTGTGTGTGTGTGTGTATGTAAATAGTAACTCACTAGCTGACACACACACACACGTAAAGTGGGTCTCTCAGCGTTGCGTTTAAGAGTGTGTTCGGTCAGAGGTTGGAGAAGCAGTTTTTCTAGCCGCCAGGACTCCAAAGATACTTACACACACACACACACACACACACAAACACACACACTGTCATGTGCACCCACACACGCCGGCAAATCCGTTTTTTGGCACACACTCACGCACACTCGCACACCAACCAGCAGCTGCCCTCCATGTCATATATGCACATGTGATGCACCATGTATGGCACTAAATTATGCACACACACACACACACACACACACACACACACACACACACACACAACTCTTTCTTTTTGATCTCTCGTGATGATACACACACGCACACACACACACACACACACACACACACACACACACACACACACACACACACAGGGGGAAGCTATTATGCTCTCAGGCTGGAGTGTTTTGATGGTATAATTGCAGTGACCAGTGAGGAGAAAGAGACGGAGGGAGGGATGGAAAGAGGGATGGGGATGGAGGGAGAGGAAAAGAGGAGAGTGCTGACACTCTCAGCATGCTAATGTTGCGAGGCTCTACCCCTCTCTCTCTCTTTTCATCCCTCCCTCCCTCCCTCCCTTCATCCACCTCTTTGTCTCTCCATCTTCCTCTCCATCTCACATCCTCTGCATTTCACAGGTGCAGCACTAGAAAGAGAGGGAGAGACGGGCAGAAAAAGGTAGAGAGGTGGAGAAGAGGGACACGTAACAGGATGGAGCAACGTTATCTCTCCCTTTCCCTCTGCCATCCCTCCATCCTCTTCAAGCGCCCCACAATGCTCAAAAACAAAGGATGCAAAAAACAAAAAAGAGATACGGCAGAGGGGGGGGGACGAAAATAGAGGAAGAGGGAGGGTCAGTTTTTCCATCCCTCTAACAATGGAGGGATGATCTCTGCTTATCCTCTAATCACATCCCTCCTTTTTTCCTCTCCTCCTCCGTCCTTCTCTGTTATCTCTCGCTCCCCGCAAACCCCTCGGTTTCTCATCTGGAGAGAGAAAGGGTAGCCTTTTCCTCTCGCCGGCCTTCCCTTTTTTTTGTCGCCTCTCCATCTGTTTGTCCTTCCAGTCCTCCCTCCATCCCTCTCTCCTCTCCAGAGAAGGGATTCTGCTGTATGGCACTGATCTCCTTCCTCTTTTCCCTCTCTTTTGCATCCCACTTCCCACTCTCTTTTCTCTCCATCCACCCTTTTTCCTCTTGTGCTCGGATCAAACGAAGACTAAAACTTAACCTCAGAAAGGAGGTTTGTCTGATGAAACTCCTGCAGAAATAAATAATGGCGTTCTCTCTGTGGGGGGGCTGTGGCTCAGGGGTAGAGCCAGCATCTTGTTATCAGCAGGTTAGTGGTTCAATTCCCCTGGTCTGCATGTTGAACTGTCCTTGGTGGTCAGCACCTTGCATGGCAGCTAATGCCATCAGTGTATGAATGTATGAATTACTGTGAGTCACTTTGGACAGAAGTGTCTGAAAAAGAAAGATGGACAGTTAATAAGCTGCTTTATGTGTTATTAGCATGATATGGACTCTTAGTGGATGTATAATGCATGGAAGGTAGAATATGTAAGAATTGGCCAGCTGCTATATAACCTGAGTAACAGCTAGCTGCTGGCTGATAGCTAGTTAGCTTGGTTAGCCATGCAGCTAGTGGTCCAGACTGGGAGCTAAGAGCAACAGCGGCGTGTTGGTGTTTTGTATCTTGTAACTGTTCAGCAGATTTGGGCATGGGAAGAGGAAATGTTGCAGGGAATTGTGGGAAGTAAAGTGCATTTTGCATGAGGAAACAAACGAATTAGCTGCAGGTGTGTCATTTGATTACTGTGTTAAAGCACAAAACCCAACTCAAGTGGTTTTCAAACGCACCACGCTGAACTGCTGCTTTCACGTCAGAATTACTCAGCTGAGGACGAACTATGAGATCGAGCTGATTAACAGTGTTCGGCTGCAGGATATAGGGAGGAATAAATCATAATGGGATTATTTCAGCAGATTACGACTGCAGTATGATTCAGGATTAGCGGGGTGATCGTTTACTACTCGAATGATGATGATGAGACATTTGTTGGGATCTCTACCAGGCAAACACGTTCTCTGCAGCACTACAGTTCAGTTGAGTTCAGTTCGATACCAGTAACATTTGATTAACTGTGCAGCGGTACCAGGTGGTAAACACTTAGAAGTGAAAGAGAAATGAGGAGGTTCTGCTCCAGAGGATGTGTAACTGATGTGATCTAGTATCTAACAGCGCCTCTCAGAGGTACCGCCTCGCTACTGCAGCGCCTTCAAATGAGCTACTGGATTCGGTTGTGGCAGCCATTCTGTACTTTAGTAACCATTATTTACCAGATTTATTGAAGATGATTTGAGATGTTACCTGATGTTAAGTCCTGTGCATTTACAGCAGATGTTGAGAAACAGGCTCAGGGAGTGACAGAATCATAGTAACGGGATTACAAGATTAGGTAAAAGTCACGCAGTTGATTTTCCTTTTCTTTAGTCTTAATCTGTGTTTGGTGGAATCGTATTGTGACACTTGGATGATGTGACTGTCTACATTGTGTAACCAGTAATAGTGACTGTGGTGAGCGACGCTCCGACCCTGTTTGTGATTCTAAATTTGATTCCTGAGGTCAGATCTCCTCACATGTCCTGGACCTGTGACCGTCCGACAGCTACCTCCTCCTCCTGAACTCTGAACCAACAAAACACATAATCTGGTTCATTTAAGTTTGATTCATATTTATTAACAAAAACATCGTGCAAAATGCGAATGACTGATGTACATAATCATTATTGTGTTGAACAAGAAAACATTGTAAGAGAAAAGATCCATTAATCCGTTACGTGTACAATTACTTACAGTTTCCAGATACTTCAATTTTGTAAATCACAGATTTTTAACTAAACAAAAGCGACTCCAGAAACAGTCTGTGGAGTAGTGTGTACCTCAGGAGTGTGTGTCTTTGTCTAAGTGTGTGTGTGTGTGTGTGTGTGTGTGTGTGTGTGGAGATGAGTGTTTCTTTCTGAATGCTGTGATCCAGATGAGTGAGTGTTCTCATACTGTATGTATGTTACAACCCTGAGCTTCTTCTTTGATCAGTCTTCATGTGTGTGAACAGTGTGTATAAATACCTGTGTGTGTGTGTTTGTGTGTGTGTGTGTGTGTGTGTGTGTGCATCTAAGGGTCCTGTGAATGTGTGTGTGCAGGTGTCTGAGTTGGTGAGGAGTGCCTGTCAACCAGCATCTCAGTGTGCTTCAGGTACTGGGCCGTCCTTCTCATCACGGACTCCCGGCGGATTGGATCTGTGTCTCCTGGACGGACCGAACACAAAAACAGGAAGATGAAGGTGGTTAAAGTCGTCGTTCTACCTTCAGAAGCTGCTGTGGTGAATGTGCTGCCAGAGAACAGCCATGTGAAATCGAACTGAATCGCTAATTAGGTCGGACGTTTATGATTTAAGTCTTTGGAAAAGATTCTTGGCAGCGGTGGGATTCGAACCCACGCCCCCGAAGAGACTGGAGCCTTAATCCAGCGCCTTAGACCGCTCGGCCACGCTACCCGATGACTCCACATGTATCAGTGTTACGAGTCATCAGGAGGGTGGGCCAAAGTTCACTGTCAGGAATAGATCTGACACTAAGGCACAGAGTAAACTGATGACCTGTGAGAGGGTCACGTGTTCGTAGCACATGGCACACTTAAAGGGGCACTCTGTAGATTTGAGGAAGAAATTCAAACTCAGAATTGTAATATTCACAATATTAACGAGGTAATAATACAAACTCAGAAATAATTATCTTTTCCATAACTGAACAAACAAGCTGTTCACGGACGAAAATGAGGTCACTGTTTGAAGCTAGAAAGGTGGCAGGGTCCGCCACATATGAACAAAGTAAAACAGTAGGAAATTGTGTTTTCGCTTAAGGTCAGTTTGTTTATTCAGTTTATTAAGTCATGAAAACAAAGAGAGAGCGCTTATCAAGGTTGTTCAGACAAAAGTATCAGTCGTGAACATTTAAAATCTCTTCTTCAGAACCACAGAGGGGACCTTTGATCTAGGTTTTAGTTGGTGAGGACACTTTTTCAAACAAAAGCTGGCTCAGTGCTGACTGTATCTGAAAGTGTAATTTACTAAACTGTCTAAAAGTTAGAGGCGTTATGAAAGAAGAACTCTTCCTGATTTGAAATTCAACTCTCTATTGAGGATTTATTTGTACTAAGACATTTCTAGAATTGCATGAATTGACTAAGTTGCTGATGCAGTTCATTAGTTCTGATGATTCCTGGTTCTGTAATCGTCTCTTTCAACAAACTATAAATTCATTGGCAGCGGTGGGATTCGAACCCACGCCCCCGGAGAGACTGGAGCCTAAATCCAGCGCCTTGGACCGCTCGGCCACGCTACCACAAGACAAGTCCTCTTTTAACTTAAAATGGAGTGTGATCGATACTCTAGTTGAACAGGAAAAACTGGCGATACTGCACTTCTTTCTGTCTACAGTTTGGAACATCTGTATCTGCTGATATCGGCCATTAAGATGACATTCAACAACGATGACATCAGGTTTGTGCCGGGACATTCATGAGCTACCTGCTCATCAGTTTATACGGCTGCAAAGAACTGAAAAATTCTCACTCATTGAGTCTGATCAGAATTTAAAAGTAACTATGGTTGAAAAATTCCAAGAGGTGGGCCTCGACCCTCCAGAGACAGTAGAGCATGCTTGGCAGTGCTACGTCATTACAACATACAGAACATCTTCAACAGTTGTTTCAATCATACCTGAACTATTTAAGACGTAGGTGCTCAGTTTATAATGTATATGGGAGTCTGCTCAAACAAATCAGTATGTGGAAATGACATGTTTCAACAAACACTCGTTTTCCTTGAGATTCAGTCGTCTCTTTGTGTGTCACTACAGCTGAAAAGAATCCCTGGCAGCGGTGGGATTCGAACCCACGCCCCCGAAGAGACTGGAGCCTTAATCCAGCGCCTTAGACCGCTCGGCCACGCTACCCACAAACAGCTACGCAACACTAGAGAGGATTCTCTTAATGAGTTATCCATTAGTGACACAACAGATATATTTACGGCGGAGTGACACAAAGTTTACGTTGGCTAAAGCAGGACGGTAAATACTGGAACAAGACAGCAGTGTTGATTTTACGATGAGGTCACAGAACAAGCACGCTCTGATGCGCCGTGTCCATTTGCCTGTGTGTGTACATGTGTGTACATGTGTGTACATGTGTGTACGTGTGTGTACATGTGTGTACATGTGTGTACTTGAGTGTATCAGCTGTGTACTTGTGTGTATCAGCTGTGTGAGCGGCACATCAGAATATGTGCTGCAGAGTAAACACGGAAAACAAGATGTTATAGGTAAGTGCACAATATAATTTGTGCTGATGCACTAGCTTATTTGCACATGGAGCACGGGCACGTAATTTGCAATTTTTGCAACTGAGTGCAGATCTGTCACTATAGCAACACAGCTGGCTCGTGCACTTCGTGAGTGCATTCAGCTAAAATGCCATGTTGAGTCAATGAGTGCATCGGGCTCAAATGTAAGATTGTGAATGACAAAGAAATGTCGCTGTGCACCACCGGACACTATTACTGAACTCCCTCCTTAATTGTATGGCCTCACCCTGCACTCCAGTGATCAGGATATCCACCGCCGTCCTGTACCCACGGATGGCACTGCTAAACTCTCCCTCCTTCTCCTTCTCCATCGCAGCCGTCAGCTCAGTGGCGGCCTGGTTCAGGTAACCCGCGTCCCCTCCGTTCAGACTGGTCGGCGGCAGTGAGAACAACTCTGAGTGGTCGCTGGAGGAAATGGCTCCATCTGAAACACAGAGAGAAGAAATGATTTACAAGCAGAGAAATGAGTTGTTGTGAAATCATCAGGATCTAAAAAAGATTACTAGATAGTGTTTTTCTTCTGTCTGGTTCCAGCTGCTCAGAGTTTGGTGATTTGTCTTTGTATAATATCATAGTTAACAGGAATATTTAGGATTGTCTGCTGTTGGCTGGACAAAATCAGATATCTGATGATGTTACTTTGTATTTTGGGAATCTATAATCCACACTGATATTATGGAGTCACATAACTTGCAGGATTGGTTAGAGGTGCCCATAGAGCAAATTGGATTTACATTAAATCCACTATGGATGGCTCTTTTTTATCAAGCAGCTGAAAAGTTTCCTGGCAGCGGTGGGATTCGAACCCACGCCTCCGGAGAGACTGGAGCCTTAATCCAGCGCCTTAGACCGCTCGGCCACGCTACCCATACAAAACACATTTGATCATTTAGTTCTAAACTATTAAATTAATCCCACACAATTCTTATAATGACTTTAAGAGTTTGAATTACTTTTAAAGTAAATAAAAAAACTCTAAACTCTAAATCTCACAATATGAGTTTGTTCTGGTTTCTTTCTTCCTGTATGTCAGTAAATAATTTATCTCTGGGTCGAAGAAACACAAGACATTTGAGAACGTCATCTCAGGCTTTGGGAAACACCGATCAGTTCCAAACAACTAATCAATCAATTGAGAAAACAATGGACACATTAACCCACCATGAAGATAACTGTTAAATGCAGCCCCACTTCTTACTGGAGAGGATGGATATACTAACAACTAAGCCTGGGAGAGGACGTCTGTTATATGTTACAGTAGAGGGTCAAAAATTTGAAATTTAAATCGAAAAATTTAAACGTGCATTAATGTTCAATCATGGAAGTCAAAAGCAGGATCAGGACAGTCAATGTTCCAACAGGACAGTCAGTTACAGCTCGTCTCTGCCATCTAGTGACTCTCCTTTTAACATGTTACTGCTGTTACATTCTCACTGTGCTATTTAAATGTGACCATATGGCCTTAAATCACACTTGACTCCATGTAGCTTTTATAGAGGAATTCACAGTTGACAAATAAGACTTAATAGTAAAGCAATGGCGTACACATCGGTGCTGCAAAAATAAGATATTTCAATCGTCGATGGAATCGCTTCATGGATTTGGATTTGCAGATCACATTTATTAACTCATGCAGGTGAGTTGGCAGGACGGCCTGTAAACAAATGGTCAACATGGTGAATTATTACATGATAAAAATGGAAAATGACAGAATCTAGATAACACATCTGATTAGACTGAGAGATTTAGACAGTGGTTTTGTTTTACATGCATCCATTTTCACCTTGTTTATAGCAGGGATCAAACACAGCCAGGTCGTTGTCAGACAGCGGAGGTGGACCTTCCTCCTTTGGTGACGGGACTTCTGCCACCGAGTCAAACAGTGAATCAAATTCTTCTTCCTGGGCCTCCGGTGATAGGAGGTCTGTGGGTGGGGACGGGACTGGAGGTGGAAACACAAACCAAAAGGTGAAAAAGATTAACAAGGAGAGAAAGTAAGAACAGAGAGTGTGAATTCCTGCAGATTTTGGTCTCTCCGTCATACTTCTGTCATCCAGCTCTGCATCGCTTGTCTCCTCTGGTTCTTCTTCCCTCGGAGAGCCTCCCATCTCGCTGTAGGCCTCAGCTGCCACCTCAGGTTCTCCCACCTCCAAGCCCACATTAGTGCCCAAGTCCTGGGGTAAGGGGGGAGCCTCCCTCCCCTCCTCCTCCTCTGCAGGTTCACAGTCCGAGGCCCTTCGCTCGGGGAGCGGGATGAGAGGGGGAGGCAGAGGCCCGGCGGAGGACATGGGGGTCGGATCTAGAGGTCTGGTGACCTCGCCACCCTGAGAGGATAAAGGGAGGCAACATGTATTTAATATCTGTGTCACTTCCTGTATTTGTGTTCATGAGTGTGTCTTACTCTGAAGAAGTCCTTGAGCTGTGGGCTGTTGTAGAGCGCAGGGATGCTGGTGGTGAACAGAAGCATCTCCTCTGTAGCCTTCCTCCTCTCTTCAATCACAGCTTCATCAAACCGTCCTGCAGCAGACAGACCGTTAATAACCAGGACAATAATGACATTTAGATGGTGATGCTAGAGGAAACATGGGATTTGTTTTATGAGTATTCTTTTAGATGTGTTATTTCACACCAGTATGCAGCATTAAGCTCTATTTGCCTGGATTAGAAGACTGTCAGCTCCCATTAATTAATGAAATAGTGGTTTTTGGTTCCATGTTACTTTCTGTTTTGCAGCTTAGTTAACTCACCAATCAATACAAATTACAAAACACACTTAAGCATTTTAAATTGTCATTAATAACATGTTACTGTGTTATAAACATTACTTTATTATCTTTCCTCAGGATCATTGCTGAAGCAAAAGAGAATAACATGACTGTAAATTCAGTGTTCCACTTTATTGATTATAAGTATATAATATATTACTGTGAACACTGGCTGTTAATCCTGTAAGACCCCTCGTTGTAAAATTACAACGTTACTTTTAGCCATCCTAAAAAACAATCTGTTATATTTTATCTTTTTTTTTTACCACATTTACAGTCATTGGGTCGTATAGTTCAGTCTCACGATGCTATTGGACAGTAAATGTGTTTATAAGTCGCCTCATGGCCATGAACTCACACAACCTCTCAAGGTTTCCTTCGAACAACATCTCTTTGTTTCACTGGACTAAATTCATCAGATTCAAGTAAGTAAAATGTCTTTTTTTGTTGTCATTACACTGTCTAGAACATGTACATATGTAGTTATTGTGGAATAGATTCATCACATTTCATTTAGAGCTTGTTATATATTTGTTGCAGTTCTACAACACTGGGTGAGTGTGGTAGTCTAAATAGCAGGCTTGTTGCAGTGGGAACAAACAGGTTGTATTCTCTCCACTACACCACTGCCTGAAACACAGTGTTTTCTTTATACATGCACAGTATACATACTACCCCTGTGTTGTGTTCTGGTCAAATGTGACTGATTTAAAAGTTTTATCTCTAAAATGTCGTTAATTTGATCAGACTGACCTAAAATTCCACAACTTTGTCCACAAAAAGGAAATCAACAGATAACTCAGTTCTGGGAAGGTGAAACTGTTCCTGGATGTTTGATGTGGATCTCAGGGGGGGAATGCATGTTTTCCTTTTAGTATGATAATTACAGGGCATTACAAGCAGTATTGTCATGTCAAGGCAGTACTTTGAGACTAAACGGCTGCTGATTGGGATGCACATTTCTTTTAGCATGATAAGTAGAGAGCATAGGCTGAGTCATTTACATTTACATCCAGGGCATTTAGCAGATGCTTTTGTCCAAAGAGACTTACAATAAGCAGACAGTATTATCTGCCTGGAAAACATTGAGCAATGCATTAGTGGGAACAGCCAGGCAGGTGCGCATGCGCAACTGTGCCCTCGTAGAGAGAAGAGCTTGAAGAAAAAGTGGAGAGGAATCTGTATTTCATAGTTTTTGTGAAAACGTCATAATAGTCACCACAAACCGGAAATAATTGAAGTGACGCCGAAGTCGAAGGACGCGTCGGCGCGAACAGATCACGTGACCGGTTTGAGATGACGTAGCAGCGTGACGCAAGTCTCCGTGTCGAAAGTGTGGACTTCAGACCACATGACTGTTTTCTGAACCGTGTTGAGAGGACAAGTAAAACCAGACGTATGATAAATAATTGTTGTTTTATTTATTTTATACAGGTTCTTCCTGTATAAAATACGTGGACAGGAAGAACCTGTATAAGATAAATAAAACAAAAACGGGTTATTCTAAGGAAAGTGTTCACAGGCAAATACAAACACCACGCCCCCTTTGCTATTGTTGGAAACGTGCAGGAGGAGCAGCGGGAGTAACAGCGAGTGTTTTTCAGATTCCAGAGATTTGAACTGTGTCAACACGATGTGGAGACTCCTGGACGCGGGGCGGCCGGTGCAGCGCTCCGTGGACCCGGACCCGGACCCGGAGGGGTCTGAGGGGGACGCACAGCCGGAGTCTGAGCCGGAGAGTGAGGACTTTGACGTCGAGGTGGACGATCCCTCTTTCATTTTGGAAGAGGAGCAAGAAGAAGAGATCATTTCTTTCATTTTGAAAGAGGAGGACGAGGAAGAGGAAGAGGAGCCCCCGCACGGTGCCACCCGGAGGACTGCGCGGAGGAAGGAGCGGCGTGGTTCGCCCGTCAGGTCCAGATCTCCGCTGGCTCGGGCAGCAGAGCCCCTCAGCTCTGAGCCCTGGAGGACAGAGCAGCAGGCTGACACCGCTCCAACAGGGAGCAGCTTCCAGCCGCGGAGAACACCTGGAGTCCAGGTAGATTCACTCTCCCACCATACTCCAAAAGACCTGTTTCTACTGTTTTTTTCCACCGACGCAGTCAGAACAATCTGCAGCAACACCAACAAGAATGCTGCCAAAAACAAGGAACTGGGGAAGAAATACAAATGGACTGATGTAGACACGGAGGATCTGTACAAGTTTTTTGGTCTTCTGAGCTACATGTCGTTGGTGTCGCTGCCATGTCTCCAAGACTACTGGAGACAGAATCACATTTTGTCTGTGCCTCTGCCAGCCAAAGTGATGACCAGAGACAGGTTCCGATCCATATTATGGAACATCCACCTCAGTGATCCTGAGGAGGATGCACAGAATGACCGTAAGAAGGGAACACCGGGTCATGACAAACTGTTCAGAGTCCGGCCTCTTTATGACGACATCCTGAACGCCTGCCAGGCTCATTACCAACCGAGGAGGGAGCTGGCAGTGGATGAGAGGATGGTGGCACATTACATGAAGGAAAAGCCGACTAAATGGGCGATTAAACTCTTTGTATTGGCTGAGTCGAGCAGTGGCTACACCATCGGGTTCAGCTTATACACTGGCAAGACTGTCCCTGTAAGTGAGCATGGGCTGTCTTATGATGTGGTCATGAGCCTTATTCAGCAGTCCTGTCTTGGCACCGGGTACCATATATACATGGACGATTTTTACACCAGTCCCAAACTGTTCACGGACCTGGCCGGGATGAAGTTAGGAGCATGTGGCACCTACAGGGAGGGCAGCAGAGGATGCCCAAGAGGGAGGGCAAATGCTCTCACCAAAAAATGTGAAAGAGGATCAGTGAGGTGGATCAGAGAGGGCCCACTCGTCTTTGTGAAGTGGATGGACACACAGGAAGTGTCTGTGTGCTCCACCATCCATCCTGCTGTTTCAGGTGAGACAGTGCAGAGAAGGGTGAAGGATGGAGCTGGACGCTGGGCTGTGAGAGACGTTCCCTGTCCCACACCGATCATGGCCTATAACAAGAATACAGGTGGGGTTGACCTGTCAGACCAGCTCATTCAATACGACTCAACCCACAGAAAAACCAGTCGCTGGTACAGGGCCGTGTTGCTGCACTTCCTGGACATTGCAACAACAAACGCCTTCATCTTGCACTGTGAGATGAGCAGCGTCAAGCAGGTTCAGCACATGACACACAAAGACTTCATGGTGGAGCTGGTGTGTCAGCTCTGTGGCATTGACAAGACAGGTGTTCCCCAGAGCAGGAGAGCTGATCACGTTCCTGTGCCCATCTACCCAGACACAGATTCTGGACAAAAAGCCACCAAGGGCAGGCTGAGGTGTCACCGCTGCCAGCAGGTGAACAGCAGGAGGAGGGACACACCCTGGAAGTGTCAGGCCTGTGACGTGCCCCTCTGTCTTGTGCTGGACAGGAACTGTTTTGTGGACTGGCACAATTTGCCGCACATCATTAGTGTGGCATCTCATTGAGACACCAGATTGAGTGTTTTGTAAATAGCTGTACAAAAAACAAAAAACACCTGAGGCCTTACCTACATTTTAAAACCATCTCATTGCATAAAAAGCTACAAAACACATTGAACAGATCAAATTCCTGGTGCTGGAATTGGTTATGACTGCAGCCCATCATACCAAAGACTTGTGCGGGGGGAAAGGACGGAAACTCCTCCTGTCTTCTGAACAGGTTCTTGTGCGTGTAGGCCAGCTCCCCGTGGAGCTTCTTCAGCTCGGAGTACCTCCTCCACACAGCCACCTCCTTCACATCCTCCGGATGACGCTTGGACACAAACTGTAAAACACAGCAGAGAAAGACAGATTGTTTCATGAAACGCATGTCGGACGTGTCTGTGAGCAGCTTCACGGCGCAGCATTCTGGATATGATGTTTTCAGTTACACATTAAAGTTGAAGTTGTTCCGTGAAATTGTGTCTGTGTGTTTATCATTTGTCACATCGGACAGCAATGCATTTCTTATCACATGTTAGTGCATCAAAGATATGATCCACTGAGATTGTGCACGCATGCCTGTGCAGCCCACGGGGTATTAGTGTGGTCATGAGGCTGCAGGAGCTCATAAACACAATCACAAGTTCAGTTCGCCTCCCTTCAGAGCTCACTGTGCTCCAGTGTCCCACGTTAAAGACCCATTGTGTCTGTGTGTGTCTGTCTGTGTGAGCTAGCCTTTGTACTAAAGTGACTCCATTGTGTTACAATCACATAACAACACAAAGTTAGTTTTGTTTTGATGTCACTGCCACAAACGAAACAATTCACGCGTTACGTCCTGAAGAGAACTGATAAAACACATAAGCTAACAGTGAGAACAGTAAGTTAGCTTAACATTATTGAGTTATGACTGATAGTAACTACAGGTTTCCATTGTTGCTATAGACACGAAGAGTGTAACCGACCCTCGCTGTCACTTTGTACTCGGTGTGTCCCTTCTCGTGTGTCCGGGGGTCGCAGACGGTGAAGAATCGGTAATATTCATCTTTGGGTTTCCGCGACATGTCCGCTGTCGGTCACAAACACGAGCAGCGTGTTTTAAAGCAGAGCTGTCAAAGCCGGAGTCGCTCTGTTGTGATTCTTCTCTCCCTCCTCTGACAGCCCGCGCACTTCCTGGTCCGTGACGTGCGCGCATGCGTGATGACGTATGCTGTGGCGCCAAAGTACCTCGGCGTCAACTTGTCCAGTTTTGTCATGTTTTAAATATTTTGGTGTTTATAAGTCTCAGTCTCATTAGTATCAGTGCTGAGATGTTTCTATGTTTTTTAATATTCTTATATTCACGTTGTATTTAGTGTTTCTGTGGTTTTGAAGCTATATTCCTTCCATTTTAATAGGTGCTAAACAACTGTATTATTATTAGTATTAGTATTATTATTAATAATTATAATAGCTCGAACATCCGCCCCGTTATGACCCATGTTAAAGGTGCTATCTGTAAGAATTGGCCACCTGTTGAATTCATAATCCAAACAAATAGAGGACAGTATGGATCATTTTGATGAACTTTTGAATGTTTTCAACTAATACTCATCCATATTGCACCTTTAACACTCGTCTTGTGTGTTGAACTTTTCTGGTGTTGTGTTTTGGTGATGTTGATATTAAGGCCCCTTTTTATTTTCTTGCATTGTCGGATTTCAAGATGGGCAATGCTGTTTGTCTTCTCAACTCAAAACACAAGCCTGCCAAAATATTAATTAAGTACAAATGTAAACATGTAGCTTTAAATTACATCTAGTTCATTTTAGCTTTCGCAAACAGCTGTTTCATGTATCTGTCTCTTTTTGTTTATTTAATACTTGATGACATACTTAGTTTCAAAATGGTCGACACCTGTTCCGAACACTAAAGACTGCAGGAAAGACATAGACGCTAATATTTTAGTACAGATGATATAAAAACACATATCTCCTGAAGCTGCTTAAAAAGCAATTGCTTCAAGACTAAATGCTGATTAGCACTGCGTCATAAAACCTAATAAAATACATCATGATGTTTAGCCAACAGTGTTGCTGTAGATGAATTTTTTAGTCCATGTAGGGACGGTTAAAGTCCTTCAGGGGGCGCTACATGCTCATGTAACTCCCACAGTGCCTGAAATGTGCTGAAGTGGAGAATAGACCTTTAAAGTCAATAAATATAACTGTGTAAATCCATATTCAGATTTTTTGCAGATAAACTAACACGACTCTCTGTGTCTCTGTCAAATATGCTAAAATAAGAGAAGCACACAGAGGCCTCGTCCTCGTCCTGCTGGAGACAAAACAACACAGAGAGCAACGACAGACTTCAGTTAGTAATTACAGTCTGTTATTCTGAGGATGTTCCAGCTGTGCATTCATATTCACAACAATCCTTTCCGCCTCTCTCCTGAGCTGCTAGTCGTTTCTCATCTCTTCTGTATAACATGATCATTTTAGGAAGGTCAGAGCGCATTACAAATCCGTTTTACTTTATTTAATTAACCCGCTCACACACTTATATTGTAAAGACACGGTGAATATCAAACCATTCAGAAGATCCTAGAATAAGTCCTTTACAGCATGTGTTCGGAGCCCTCTGAGCAACACTGAGGGACTGAGCATGAGTTAAAGTCTAACAGGCTGGAGCTCAAAGGTCGCTGCTTCTCTGGTAATTGCCTGTTAAATTGAAGGGAAAATGTGTAGCACACACAAATGAGGTAAATATTTAATTTAGGATAACCTGTTAGGTGTTACTGTGGAAAAAAACTGATGAGTTCAGAGAGAAAGTGAAGACAAACAGCTTGTGTTCAGCTGTACAGTTTCATAGAGATAGAGAGTAAAGTATAAATATGACTTTACATGCATATTCAGGGGGACAGAGCACAGATACAGTGTCCTATACACACATCTTAGGTTCATATATGACAATTATGATGTTAAATGTAGAAAATAGCAGAGGATGGTTTCGATCCATCGACCTCTGGGTTATGGGCCCAGCACGCTTCCGCTGCGCCACTCTGCTGCCTTAAAGGGCCAGTGCAACAGAAACACTCTTCTATCTGTGAACGTGAGCTGCTTGGAATTCATCTCATGGAAGAGGACGTTCTTATATAACACGGCTATTGTTTCCTGCTGCCAGGAAGAGTTGGTGGGAGGGAGAGGAAGGGGCCGAGAGGAGGGAACCAGCTCAGAGAATAAAAACAAGGAAAAAGGAGTTTGTGAGTGAGAAAGAGGTGGAGGTGGACTGGAGGAGAGAAATGTCAAAACTATTCTTTAATTAGTTGAAGTGGAATCAGAATCAGAAAAACTTTATGTCCCCTGCAGAAAGCAGTGGAAATTCATCTTTGATGTGTTCACAGATGTGCATAGAAAAAAATAAATAAAAATAAACACAAGTTAAAAACACAGTTAACATAAAAACAGCAACCCAATAAAATAAAATACAATAAATACAGTGCAATTCGTACAATATAATGTCCTCATGTCTATACATAAACTACACAATATCTACAGGCTGTGTAGTTCATACCACCGTTTGTCATTCCAGGCACATTCCTGGGGCCTTATTGGCTGAGAGGGGCCCAGACAGACTGCCGACTTAAAAATAATATAAAGATATAAAATGATCTACGATCTAAAACTTCTTATCAGTGTTTGTAAATGTATGTATCCATTTTTAAAAGTGCAAATATGTAAGAATTATAGATTTTGTTGCAAGAATTAACAAAATCAACAGAAAGTAAAGAAATACCAATTCTGATGTAACGACATCCACTGAAGTTAGCACGCTAACCAGCTAGCCCCGAGCAAGCTGTTTAAACATCAACCAGCTTGATTGCTAACTGCACGGCTAACTGAGCTGACCAGCTAACGTCAGCAGCAGTTAGCAGTTGCTCTGGTGAATAATACAGTCTTGCCACAGTTAGCTGTCCTTTTAATCTGGCTCTGTGCTCTTCAATGTGTTGTCATGTTTCTCTGTGGTGAATATATTAATGTGATAATAACTCATTTGTGATTTTAGCTCTCCATTCATGCTGGTAAAGAGTGAGAGAAGGAGGCTTTCACACGCTGAACAGTCTCCTCTTTGTCTTTGTGGGGGAACTGGGCCACACAGACAAAGACAGAGAAAGAACAGGAGGGGAAGTGTAACATGCAGACAGAAAGAGGAATGGAAGAGGAGAGAGATTAGAGGTCCAAAAGTCGTTAAATGTACAATCAGTAAGGCGCACCGGCTGTTGTAACGTACACCGACTGTATAACAGAGATATCAGTGCAACAGACATAAAGCAATAACATTACACAACATGACAAAGTCCCCGTGAAGCACGCCCAACATTACTATCGTGTGTGTGTGGACGTATGAAAGGTTCCCGTCACAACTTTCTCTGTAGATTATTCTCTAAATATCAGCACAACATCGTGATACAGGGCTGCTCTCTTTTTCTGGTCACTTCTATGCTTTTATCCAGTGTAGAAATACACATTTTATAATACTGTACAACAGGGACTCTATGAACACATGAGCATAACTTCTTGTTTAGCTTAAATCAAAGCAGTGTTTCCCCGAACTCCACCGGTTCAGTGTGAGCCGCCTGCACTCTGCAGAGAGCCTGAAAACAATGAGATGAAAGCCTGAGACCTCAGAGGAAAACTGGTCTGAACTGGTCCGAGTCTGCTCTGCTCGGGCTCACGCTGTCTTGCCAAATAAACTCTCTCAGAGGGCTCAGACGGGGATTTATAGTGAGGCCCTGTGTGTTTCTCCAAGCCTGCATACTTACAGGCTGCAGCACAGGAAGTGGAACTTCTAGGGATTGTAGAAAGACAAAGGAGAAGTTGCTGTTGTGCTGTATTTGTCTTAGTGACACATCTACAGGGCTAACTGCAATATATACATTTGAAGTGTCTAAAATTGTGTAAGAAACTTTTGTGTTCTGTGGAATAACCTTGAAAATGTTTAAGAAATTGGCCAAATGTAAGAGACATAAACTCTGAATCTCACTTTTAATACTTTCCTCCTAATTTCCATTTTTATCATAAGATCAACTGCCAACAAAACACAAGTGTATTAATTCATTGGTCTATACTAGACCATATTCACATGGCGGCCATTTTCCTCTGACCTTGCCCTCTGGGATAAGGTTATTCTGCTGTGTTTCAGGTTGTAAGTCCTATAAATGAAGGAAATCTGACGTTTCACTGCTCACCGATTGAAAAGCACCTGGAAAGACAATGACTGTTGAACTGGGGGGTAATCAGGCCATATTTCACGGTAGAACAACACATTCGATCTGTGATAGCTAACGTTAGCATTTAAACACTTCCTATAGCTAACGTTATCGTTTATTTACACTCAGGCTTTCAGGCTCAAATAAATGTCTCCATGATGTGATGACATGATTAATCTATGCCTTTTCTCTTATATCGTGTGACATTATCAAATAGTAATGTTGACTACGAACAGTGTGACATTTGAGCCTCCCACCATGAGCGTGATGTCAGAGGAAAATGGCCGCCTGGACTGCCAATCAACCTTCATTTCCCAGGAAGTTCTTACAGGTGTCAGACAGACAGAATTGCATCATGAACACATGGTTTCCCAGTCTGTTAACCAGCTAAAGGTCCAGTGGGTATCCCAGGATATAGTTGCGTCTAGCGGTGAGGTTGCAGAATGGAACCAACTAAACTCCCCTCGTCTCACCCTCCTCAACTGTTGCTGCTAAAAACGTGAAAGGCTGCAGAAGAGGACGCCTCCCTCTAGATGTAAAAGCTCATTCTAATAACAAAAACACAGCGATTATCAGTTTCAGGTGATTATTCACTGGTGAAAACATAATTATAGATATTATTTTCCCCTAAATTCTACACACTGTTTAGTAACCTTCTATGTCTTTGTCTGACCTGTTAGTCACCAGAGTAAAGTATGTACAGTAATCCCTGCCTGTTCCCCTCCTGCCTCAGAGAAAACAGGCTGAACCACGCAGCAGCTCCACCCCCGTCCTGTCCTCTCCATGTGTGTTCAGGCCTGGTCTGCAGATGGATCCAGTGATACCGTCCCCTCCTCCTCTACTGCCAAACATGAACGAGGCACAGGCCCTTTCAGCAGAATGAATCTCAGAGGTTCTGGTTGTTGGAGGTGAGTACGCTCATCATGACTCAGACAACATGTGGGAAAACACTGCAGCTACAGTGTGTAGTGTTTCCATTAATACCCAAGGCCACGTTCTCATAAACATGTTTACCTCCCTGCCCCCTTCTTTCTCTCTTTCCGTCTGCCCTTTCCCCTCTTTTTTTTGGGCTCCTCCTCCTCCTCCTCTCTTCCCATTTCCTTTGTTTTTCTCCCAAACCTCCCTATATCCAGCGTCAGCTCAAACATTGTTCCCTTCAGAACGAGTCCCTGCTCTGTTTGTCCTCCCGTCCAGCAGTCAACAGCTCTGTTACAACCCGACTCCACCAGGCGCACACACACGATCAACAGAGATAAAAACAGAAACAGATGGCGAGTGTTTGAGTTACTCTAGTGGAGGGAGATCGGTGTCACGCCCTTATTTTGATCTTGGCAATATCTAGATGATCATCACATAAAGTTTCCACTGCTAAATTTCAGAAGCAGTGCCAGTTTCATAAAACTCCTTCTGCAATAATTGGGGTTAAATGACCTATGGAAGCGTTATAATGTCTCAGATACACAAATAGAAACACAGCAGCTCCAGACCCAAATATAGAAAAGGGCTGCATATAGAATGATGGTCCTGTGAACGTGCTCATGTTGAACAGCGTGCACCAACATGTGACAGATACTTTAGCAGGAACCTGAGATGAGAATACACAGCCTTCTCTCAGGAGCATTACTACCCACAGCTGATATCTGTCTGCACGCCCTGATTTAAGTCCCACTTAAACGTCCAACATGTAAGAATTAGCCACTTGTTGATTTAGCTAGTTAGCTTAGTTAGCTGTGCAGTCAGCAGTCAGGGATTGGAGCCTGGAGCACCAGCGAAGTGTTGCCGTTTACACTGCTAGTGTAGGTACTTTTGACCAGGATGTGATGACCAGTTGCATTTTAAAAATAGTTATTCTTTTATAATATGCTGATAATTTGGGTAACCCTTTTGAATGTTTTCAACCAAAAATTCTTCACATCTGAGCACCGTTAAATAACATACCACCAGCAGGATTGTTATTAGCCTCTATTAGAGTCTGACAGACTCTGTGTAAAGGAACATTCTTTGCTTCACTGTGAAACCCCTCAGGGAGTTACGATAGAGACCGAACCAAAACATACAGGTGCACAAAACAAGCGCACACATGCAGAGGTGCAGTTACAGACTGGTCGAGCAAGACAGAGGAGAAAACAGAGAGGGGGAGGGATTGGTGTGGGGGGCGGGAGGAGATACAAGATAAAGAGAAGTGATATCATCATCAATCAATCATGAGGAGCTTCTTCCTGTGCATGACATTTTAATCCAATTAGTTCTTTATGACGTCAGCGCATGTTTTCTCACTCCCTGTTTACAACAGACAGACAGACCTCACAGGAATGAGAGTATCATTTACACTTGTGTAATTTCTCATAAACCTTCATACAGCCTGGTGTTGCTTACTGTCCCTTACTGAGACAAACAAACAGTGCTTCAAGCAGGACTTTTAGTTCGAGCGTCCTTTTTCCTGGAAGTCTGCTGCTACTGTAACTCTGAGGCCAACAGCAGCTGGGGGAGTCTTCAGAGCACATGCACCAACATGAAGACATTGTTTATCAGATTCAGCTGATCGCACATGTTCTCCAGACTCTAAAGTTTGTAGTTTAGGGGGGAAGAAATGTTCATCTGAAGAGAGAGACCTTCATTTACTGATTTTATATGCAGACACAGAGAAAATAAACACTTTTTTCCTGTGAGAGCTTGCTAATACAGTTATGGGGAAAAAATAAGTATTTCTGAATTTTCATTATTACCTCATTAATATTGTAAATGTAAAGATTCAGCGTTTACATTTTGTCTCCAAAACTACAAAGTGCTCTTTTAATACAGAACACATTATTACTTAATATCACTGATCATCAACATTTATGCTAATCTTTCACCTAGAAGTGAAACATAAAAGCAAAAACAACAACAACATGTTCAGTAACTGGTTACTATATTCTGCTGTACTGGGCGGCACTGTAGTTTGATCATGATCACATCAGGAGACACAGATCAGCCAGGAGATGTTTATCACTTGTTAATGGGGAGGAAAATGGTGCAGATGAGGTCTGTATGGTAAAATAAAAGGAGGGCAATCTCCACTCATTAAATGATTAAAGGCCCCAGCTGATGATGATCATCAACAAGGCTTATGCAACTGATCATATTATCTTGAGGAAAAGTTTGCAAACAGATTATTTTAGTTACTGCTAACACATTGTGTTGCGACATTGTCTTCAGTCGACAGCCTCCATCTCCTTTAGCTCCTATGTAGCTCTGAGTGAGGGACAACAATCTTACACAACGGCTGCAAAGGTGTAAACATTTACATTTTGTCCAAAGCGACTCATGGTAATTCATACATACACTGATTTTCAATAATTTGCTTTCAACATCAGCACTATCATGGTGCCATGTAAGGTGCCAACCAGCACATCAGGAGCAGTTTGGGCTTCACTTTCTTACCAAAGCTCACTTCAACATGCAGACCAGAGGAATCAAACCAGCGACCTTCCAATAACCAGACGCTGGCTCTACCCCTGAGCCACAGCCGCCCCTAAAGACCAGCAACCTACTGGCTTTATTGGAGAAGTGTGTGTACACATACAAGGAATTTGAGTATGTTGTTCCCAGTGTTACACAGCTCAACGCTAAACTGTTATGTGAACAAATAGACATGTATATATACAGCATGCAGGGTTTGTATAAAAACAGCATGTATTAAATGTGCAATATGTAGGTTTTTAGTTAGTTCTTATATATTGCACCTTTGAGATTGTCACAAACACAATGAACACACACAATATATATATATATAATAATTTACAAAAATGGTTATAGGCTCATGTTTGTAATAGTGTCATGTTACAGAATGTCATGTCAGGACGGACTATACATTGTTGTTCTCTTACAGAGTAATGTAATAAACACAAACACAATATATTTTTGTTTATTGTGAGAAATGTAATCTCATTTTTGTTGCACTACTTTTGTTGGTACAGCTAAATGACAATAAAGTTTTGATTGATTAATTGATTGATTGATTTAACCTACAAATATGATTTTTCATCTGGAGGAGAATGGATGTCTTAGGGTTAAAAAGTTATTGACACTGTGTGATCAATCCATTGATCAGCTCTTTAGTGTGATGAGCCTGTAAACATGAGCAGTGGTGGATATACATGGCTGGCTGCATTGATCTGACTGCAGGATCAATCAGGAGAGAATGTGTTGACAGAACTCTGATAACTTGGACCTGTGGTGTTCAAACACTGCTGAGCATCGTGGAGGCTGTGTGGGCGGGGCGTGGAGAGACAGAAATATCCTATTGGCTCGTTCAGCGGTGGGCGGGGAAACAGGCACTACAAATACAGCGCAAGCCTCTTTGTAAGAAGATTAAAACAGAAGAGGAGAAAAACAGGCGCCCAAGAGAGAAACACACCCAGGACGGACTATACGTTGTTGTTCTCTTGTTTTTTAAGGTAATGTTGAATTTACTTTCTTAACATTTAAGCCACAGAACTTATTTTACGAGTTTTACTACATTACAGAGAGCGGGAAGTAAAGTCAACCGACCTCGTGCAGCTTCAGGGGATGACGTTTGGGAGGGGCTTGATTTCATCATCTTTATCCAAGACACGCTGTCAAACATAGATTTAGGCACTTTTATTGAGTTACAATTTTTGTCTTAATATATATGTTGATAAATGAGTTAAGGAGATATTTCAAAAGTTTTCTTTTTTCTGTTAGACGAACCCTGAAAGATTTCGGAACCAGACTGAACCGGCAAGCTAGCGTAAAAAGACTTCCGGTAGTAACGTTATCAATGAATAAAACCATGTTATTTTACAGGTCGAACATTGCGCTTAAAAGTAGTCTTAAAGCTTAATAAAGTGATTAATGTTCATCGTTATCCTCGCAACAACATAATTACTATTTTAATGAGAAAACAAAAAGTCCACAGCTTGATGGAAAAAGTGCTCCATGAAGTCAGTAAATGACGCACCGATATGATGTGTGGGCATGAGGGGCTTTACTTAGCAATGGTTAATAATGCTTAATAACTACTCTGTGCACTTCCTCTTGAATAATCGTATCACTAACAATCGTATCTTATCTTTTATTGTGAAGGTCTCAGTGTTTGCGCAGCTAGCTGCAGCAACAAGTGTCATGACTACTGATGTCCTGAGCTAACATTAGTTTCCCAGCGGGTTTAATGTCTCCTTACCTGCCTTTCTCAGTCACTAATATCGGCTATCGAAGTTCAGTTTACTAACTTTAGGTAATAAGTTCAGAGCTAACCCTAATGTGAAGGTTAATAAACAACACTCATAACCTTTTATGTGTTAGGAGTCAGCCAGGTAGTAATTTTTGGGTACTGTGTGTACCAGGTGTTGGCTAATAATTCAAGTGACCTGAAATGTGAAGTTCTTTTTTTCTGTCACTATTATGGGTCATATGTCTGGTGACTTAACATCCAGTAAGACAGGTTTATGAGACTGGTGTTCTTGACTTGCATCATTTCTGCCCTGGAAACCAGACTAACAAACTGTCTCCCCTCCTGTTATCCACCAGAAATTAGATATAACCATGAATAAGGACACGGAGATTGACATGAAGGAAGTGGAGCTCAATGAGGTGGACCCTGAGAAGCAGCCCATGACAGGTGACGGCCCACCTGCAGGCGGAGAGAAAAATGGCAGCGTCAAGCTGAAGGTCCCTGAGGACGAGGTTACGTTCACCGGGCTGTCCAAAGAGGAGCTGATGAAGGTTGCTGGCACTCCGGGGTAAGAGTTGCTAAAAACCACATTTCATTAAAGTATTGTACAGGTGTGGTCGTCTTAACAATATTTCCCCGTGTCTTTTGTGTTTAGATGGGTGAGAACCCGTTGGGTGCTTCTCGTCCTGTTTTGGCTGGGTTGGGTCGGCATGCTGGCCGGAGCCATTGTGATCATAGTCCAGGCTCCTCGCTGCAAACCAATTCCTCCCATGGACTGGTGGAATGAAGGACCTCTGTACCAGATCTCTGATGTTGAAGCTTTCTCTGATGGCCTGAAAGGTAGAGAACATGACTGAATATGTATTTCCATGCCTCTATCCCTTTCCTGCTGAGGCCTGCATGTCTGTTTGCTAATGGGATCGTCCTCATTCCCAAAATAAGACTCTGAGATAATTTTAAATTTATAATGGCCTAGTTTTGGTGTGGTGCCCCTCTCTCATTCATAAGGTATAAGTCGTGTGACCGAGTGTTGGGTATCTTTATTTCGGCGTGGCCTATTTCAACTGGCCGGATGCCAAACTGCTGACTAGACTGACAACGTGTGACTCACGGTCTAAAGGACAGAAAACGTCTGGTCAGGCCTTTCATATCTCTCCTACTCTGATTTCAGGAGGTTAAGGTTGAGCAACCTAGTACAGCATATATTTTTAGACTTCATGTTAGATGTCAAAATTGATTTATCTACTGTGTGTGGGGGATATCGGGTCAGACACACACAATGGACCTCCTTGTGCTCAGACTTAACATGCTCAGCAGATGGTGTGAAGGGAGTCTCTCACATGCTCCTGCCTTGAGTCAATACTTTGCTGAAAGAGCAGCATTTTTCCTCAGCTGTCTCTTAAGCACTCCAAATGCCTCTCCAGTCTCCTGCCCTCTCGTCCTAACCTTCTGAACTTGTTACTGTTCACACAGCAACTCTGTCTATCACCAAGGTAAAGAATCACCCAACATTTCATCGCTGTCCCTGTACTTCTATTTGTCTCCAGGTGTTGAATCAAAGCTGGATGAAATAAATCAGCTGAAGGTGAAAGGTCTGGTTCTGGGCCCTCTTCACAGTGTCCAGCCCGACACACCAGACGCCCTGTTTCTCGACCAGATCGACCCGACACAGGGAAGGAAGGAGGACCTGACTGCTGTGCTGGAGAAGGCCCATAAGAAGGGTAGGTCATTACCTGAAATCAGATATTCAGGTGTGGAAATTGGTGTCTAGTGTTTGAGAGGTTTTGTTGTGTTGTTTTTAAAAAACTCTTGTCATTTATGTTTCCTATCAGGCATGTCTGTGGTGCTTGACCTGACTCCAAACTACCTTGGAAATGCTCCGTGGTTCAATGGTGATGTTGGTGACGTGTTGGAGAAAGTCAAGGTAGGACACACACCGTGTTCATTCAGTCACTCTTCAGTGTGTGAAAGTGTAGTGCAGTGTAGAAAGAATCTGTGTCATTGTCGTAGCTAAAGAGCTCATGTTCTCCTGCAGGCTGCAGCGGCTCACTGGCTGAGTTCGGGTGTGGATGGTATCAAGTTATCTGGCCTCAACATCGCTTCCAGCTCTGCTGACTGGCCAAAACTGCAGGCTGTCGTCCAAGGCAACCGTACAGAAGAAACGAAGAAGAGGTGAGGACGGCTACCATTCTCTGACCTGAAGTGCTGTATATAAGTAGACGATAACTTGGACAAACCATTATCTGCTGTATCCTGCAGATGTGGGGAAAGCAATTTTGAGCAAAGTCTACACTAATCAGGACTTGTATGGCAGAGTTTCGGGGAGTTTTTAAAAGCATCAGTGAAATGTCACCTGACTGGGTTGTGTGTCCTGAGGGAAAGTGGAGATTAAAAGCATTCCATGGCTGCGGGAGGGGAGTTGGGGAGAGGCACATCAACAAGAAATGCATCCACAAGCCACAGATGCTCTGCACTGTAAAAGCAAAGCGACACCTGGTGGAGGGTTTGAAGGATGACTCAAATGTTCTCATTCTTTCTCTCAGGGTGCTGATAGGTGCGGTTGAAAATGGATCGGCTGCTGATGTGTCTCAGCTCGTCAACACCACAGGTGTAGATCTTGTCCTGTCTGACCTGCTGAGCAGCAAAAATGGAGGTAGGCTGTTGTGCCCTGTTTGTCTCACTGTACTTGGATGTGCATGAAGTTTCTATCTTTATAAGTATTTGGCTTAATTTTGAACAGAATATCTCGTTTGTTTGAGTTTTTTTTAACAAAATGTCAGTTCTTGTGCGAAAAACCAACCAGTTGTGGCTAAATGTTGCATTACAATTGATGATTAATTTCTCCCCAATATTTGCAGGTGTGGAGCGAATCAGGGATATGGACACGCTAGGCTCTCAGCACAGAAGTCTGGCCTGGGGTCTCGGTGCCACCCAACAGGACCAGCTGTCCAAACAGGCGATGACTCCGGGCCTGATCCGGCTCTACCAGCTCCTGCTGTTCACCATGCCTGGAACCCCAGTGTTTACCTACGGAGACGAGATCGGCCTACAGGCAGGACAGGTAAGTTAGAAACCCATCAGATTACAAAGTGTTGTGATAACCTTACAGCTGTTTCAGACTGTAACATCTGTCTCATTGTGTCCTTATCAGGGTTCAGCGTCTCCTAAGATGGTTTGGGACATACAGAAGGAACCTGCTGATGGAACTCCTGTCAATGAGACTGCTGAGGTAAGAGTGTGTTCACAGACAGTGTCAGTGTAGAGAAGGAGTCTGTGAGCAACCAAGTGAGGGAGACATGATTAAAATCTTAATTTCTCCTATTTACAGGCGGAGCGGAAGGAGCGTGTTGACATCAGGAAGTGGTTTATATCCCTCAGCGACCTGCGAGGCAAAGAGCGCTCTCTCCTCCACGGTGACTACTACTCGCTCTACTCCTCCACCTCCTCCCTGTCTTTCCTCCGTGTGTGGGATCAGAGCAACAGATACATAACAGCCGTCAACTGGGGAGGAGCAGCTGAGAAGCTCAAGCTCAAACTGGCACCTACAGGCAGGTTCAACACAAACGCTTCTAAATGAATCATAACGTAGCAGTGACGGTAGATTTTAACATCCTGATCTTTGCTCCTGCAGAAGGACTAGAGCTGCCAGAGACGGCCACGGTGACGCTGTCGACTGACGAGGCCCTGAAAGCAGAGGACACCGTCAGCTTGGACGAAATCACTCTAGCAGCGGGAGGAGCAGTGCTGCTGCAGTTCCCCTATAAAGCATAAAGATGGCGCCAGACTGCAGGAAAGATGCCTGCAGACTAGACTTGGTTTAAAAACAGACACTGAAGTCAGTCCTCATCTTTAGGAGTGAAATAATGATCGATACAGGACATTTCTTTTAATACAAGATACATGAAATATCAGTTTATTTAGTCAGGACAGAAATGAATTGGCCAGTACAAACGGAGTTGACTTGTTTTGGTATCTATAACGTTCACACGTCTCTTGAGTTGACTTTTTATTGTGTTTGGAAAAGATGCAGCGACTTCAGTCATGCACTCATCAGTTGATCATTTTGTTCTTTATTAATCTTTTATTGTTGACTAATCTGTACATTGTCCAGCAATGGGAAATACATTCCATTCTTCTTTGGGCATTCCTAAAGCAGTTCTTGTTTTGTTTTTGTTTTTTTTTATTATAAATTTTATGAGATTCGGTGGTTTTAAAAACAGTTTTATTTTCTGACATCGGCCTTTTTTCTTTTGATTTTTTTTGTTTCTCACTGCGCAGGAAAAAAGAGGTTAACACAGATAATGCGTGATGACTCTGAAGTGTTTTTTAAGAGTGCTCATGAACAAAATTGTTGCAACTGGCATCAAGTCTGTCAAATGAACTGAATTGGAAATGAATAAACAGAAAGTTCTGTACCGACTCTGGTATCCTCGTGTTTGTCCTGTGTTACTGTTCTCTGTGCAAACAGAGCAGCAGGTCAGATGTTCACCATCAGATTAAATGGGTTTAATATGTGTCACATGTAGAGAAAAAGAAGTATGTCCTATATTTTATCACCATCAGACGGGTTTGATCTGCTCATTATACTTAACTCTTAAATGAATGCAGTTCACATATCTACAGGTTTAATTAAATGAGCCATACGCTGAATAAACCCCCCTGTTACACTTCATTTTCAACATTTTATTCAGCAACACTTTAAAGTAAAAATGAAACGGCAGTGAAACATGTTTAAAGAAGCAATCAGTGAGCCACACACAGAAGAAAGCTCCTGCTGTGAGTCTGACTGAAGCTTTGTGCTGCAGATTCTGTTTACAAGGTGGAAAAAATGTGTTTTGAAAATGTATATAAAAGGCAACGACGACTTCTAGCTTAACTGATTCATGCCACGAATAATTTTCTTATAGAACAGAAGTTGAACTTGTGGTTGGTCCAAAAATAAACTGGCATTAAAATACTTCTCTGTGGTTTCATGTTGGTCGGTTCCTGGTGAGAGAAGAGAGATTACTGGGTCGTCACTTGGTAGGCGGAGAGACCAGGGCAACTACAAATACAGGCTGAGCCTCTTTTTAACGTTAGATCAGACAAACGGACAAACTGAGGAAGACGGGAACAGACTCAAAAGGATTAAACACTGCTTTCTACAGGTAATGCTGAGTTTACTTATTGCAGAAATTTGAAACACCTTTTGAGTCTGGGTTTACTTTTTTCTTTCTCTTTCTTATTGTTAATATCCTGTTTGGTTACATATTTTCCAGTCTAAAAAACACTTAAACATAAATAAATATCCACATAAAACAAATGAAAAATTAAACCAACAACTTAAACAACTATATTTAAATAAAAGTGCATTATTATATATATAGTATGGAAGACTGAAACGGCCTAAACTAAAAAAAAAGTACCTTCATGTCTAAAGAAATCAGGTCTAATGATGAGTGAGGACCTGGAGATCGACATGAAGGACGTGGAGCTCACTGAGGTGGACCTTGAGAAGCAGCCGATGACAGGCGACGGCCCGGCTGCAGGCGGAGAGAACAACGGCAGCGCCAACCTGATGGTTCCTGAGGACGAGGCTGCGTTCACCGGGCTGTCCAAAGAGGAGCTGATGAAGGTTGCTGGCACTCCGGGGTGAGAGCCACTGAGCAGGAGCTGCTGCAGAGTGTGATGTTTGCTGTAACTCAGTGGTCACCGTGATGTTTCTTTCTCGTCTTCTGTGTTCAGGTGGGTGAGAACCCGTTGGGTGCTTCTCGTCCTGTTTTGGCTGGTCTGGGTCGGCATGCTGGCCGGAGCCGTTGTGATCATAGTCCAGGCTCCTCGCTGTAAAGCCATCCCTGAGATGGACTGGTGGAACGAAGGACCTCTGTACCAGATCTCTGATGTTGAAGCTTTCTCTGAGGGCCTGAAAGGTAGAGAACCTTTGGTGATTGCAGGGTTGGTGGTTTGATCCAAACCTTCTCTTGTCTTTGTGTCAAGGTGTCCTTGGGCAAAACACTGAACAGCAAACTGTCCGGATCCAGCCACTCGGGAAGCATCGAGCACCCAAACGCCAGGGCATTCATACCTGCCGATCCTAAATCCCTAATCCATAATCCCTCAGCATAAAATCATAGAGTCAGATTTCCATTATGGATCTGTGGAGGCCTGGTTTACCACCCAGATGGAAACAGATGACCGGCTGAAAGCAGCCAAAAGAAGAAGTAGAAGTCTTGTGACAAGGTTTCATAGTTCCTCATGGACCACATCAGCCACCACAACACGACTCCAGGACAGAGAAAACCTGCCAGTCAGGACTTTCATATCTCTCCTACTCAGATTGTGGTTAAGGTTGAGCAGCTCAGTGCTGTACAACCATCTAAAAGATCACTTCAGATCTCATAGTTCATCAAGAGAGTTTATTTTAAGATTCTTCATGAGATTTTAATTCTAACCATCCGAGTTATTCTAAGTGGAAGGAAGGAGGGTCAGATTGTACTCCTGAGCTCAGAGATAATCACAAGATAGCGTCTGGGTTCCCAGCAGAGTTGGACACCTGTGTGACTTGTCAGAGGTTGTAGAGAGTCCTGACTTGAGGCCGACCTCGCTGAAAGAGCAGCTTGTTCACCTGTACTACCCTCCTGTCCTCACCATCTGACCCCGCTGCTGTTCACATCAACGCTCTGTCCCTCCAGGTGTTGAAGCAAAGCTGGATGAAATAAAAGAGCTGAAGGTGAAAGGTCTGGTTCTGGGCCCTCTTCACAGTGTCCAGCCCAACACACCAGACGCCCTGTTTCTCGACCAGATCGACCCGACACAGGGAAGGAAGGAGGACCTGACTGCTGTGCTGGAGAAGGCCCATAAGAGGGGTAGGTCATTACCTGAATCAGATATTCAGGTGTGGAAATTAAAACCAGCAACATGTTGGGATCATTCTCAGTTAGTAGTGAGAAAGTAGTGTCTCGTGTTTGAGAGGTTTTGTTGTGTTTTTAAAAAGACTCTTGTCATTTATGTTTCCTATCAGGCATGTCTGTGGTGCTTGACCTGACTCCAAACTACCGTGGAAATGCTCCGTGGTTCAGTGGTGATGTTGGTGATGTGTTGGAGAAAGTCAAGGTAGGACACACACCGTGTTCATTCAGCCACTCTTCAGTGTGTGTGTGTGTGTGTGTGCGTGTGTGTGTGTGCGTGCGTGTGTGTGTGTGTGTGTGTGTGTGTGTGTGTGTAGTGCAGTCAGATTATATGTCATTGAACAGTTTTTGCTGCTGTAGCTAGAGAGCTCATGTTCTCCTGCAGGCTGCAGCGGCTCACTGGCTGAGTTTGGGTGTGGATGGTGTCAAGTTATCTGGCCTCAACGTCACCTCCAGCTCTGCTGATTGGCCAAAACTGCAGGCTGTCGTCCAAGGCAACCGTACAGACTCGAGGAAGAGGTGAGGACAGCTTCCGTTTTCTGACCTTCCTAGTTCCTGGGCTGTCAAATACCAAAGTTTCTGTCTGTGTAACGTCTTCTGAGGCATCTTTATTTGCTTCTTACTGTTCTTCAAACATTTTTTTCTTCACTTGCCCTGTTTTGTCATATAAACCACAGACATATATGCATCGACGCCTCATTGAGCGCTGGACCATACGTCAACGTCGCCGCCATATTGGATGTGGCAGGTCTGCTCTGTGAACTAAGACAAGTCAGTGGAGGCATTAACTTATAGCTCGCTGTAGAAGGAGCTTTATAAAGTTCATCATTCATCATATAAAGGCGACATCAACATGAGGCGTCTGTGTGTGTGTCTGTGGTATAAACTACCTGCTCTCTAGAAAATAAAGCTTCCAGCAGCTTTAATCAAACCACATTCTCTTTCTCTCAGGGTGCTGATGGGTGCAGCCGAACATCTTTCAGCTGCTGATGTGTCTCAGCTGGTCAGCAGCTCGGGTGTAGATCTCCTCCTGTCTGATCTGCTCAGCACCAATAATGAAGGTGAGCTGGTGTTCGCCTCGTCATCTCAATTATCCTGCCGATCTTCCTGCACAGTAATGTGGCCTACTGCAGTTTTTCTTCCTGATCTTTGTGTCCCCTGCTGTGTCTCCATCTTCACTTTCTAAGAGTCTAAATCGGGAACTAACAGTTGCACATAAACCAAAGTTCATTCTTGTGTGAAGACCAACCAGTTGGTGTAAAAATGGTACATTGCAGGTGTGAAGCGCACCGAGGTCATGGACCTCCTGAAGCCTCAGCACAGAAGTCTGGCCTGGGGTCTCGGTGCCACCCAACAGGACCAGCTGTCCAAACAGGCGATGACTCCGGGCCTGATCCGGCTCTACCAGCTCCTGCTGTTCACCATGCCTGGAACCCCAGTGTTTACCTACGGAGACGAGATCGGCCTTCAGGCAGGACAGGTGAGTTAGAAACCCATCAGATTACAAAGTGTTGTGATAACCTTACAGCTGTTTCAGACTGTAACATCTGTCTCATTGTGTCCTTATCAGGGTTCAGCGTCTCCTAAGATGGTTTGGGACATACAGAAGGAACCTGCTGATGGAACTCCTGTCAATGAGACTGCTGAGGTAAGAGTGTGTTCACAGACAGTGTCAGTGTAGAGAAGGAGTCTGTCAGCAAACAAGTGAGGGAGACATGATTAAAATCTTAATTTCTCCTATTTACAGGCGGAGCGGAAGGAGCGTGTTGACATCAGGAAGTGGTTTATATCCCTCAGCGACCTGCGAGGCAAAGAGCGCTCTCTCCTCCACGGTGACTACTACTCGCTCTACTCCTCCACCTCCTCCCTGTCTTTCCTCCGTGTGTGGGATCAGAGCAACAGATACATAACAGCCGTCAACTGGGGAGGAGCAGCTGAGAAGCTCAAGCTCAAACTGGCACCTACAGGCAGGTTCAACACAAACGCTTCTAAATGAATCATAACGTAGCAGTGACGGTAGATTTTAACATCCTGATCTTTGCTCCTGCAGAAGGACTAGAGCTGCCAGAGACGGCCACGGTGACGCTGTCGACTGACGAGGCCCTGAAAGCAGAGGACACCGTCAGCTTGGACGAAATCACTCTAGCAGCGGGAGGAGCAGTGCTGCTGCAGTTCCCCTATAAAGCATAAAGATGGCGCCAGACTGCAGGAAAGATGCCTGCAGACTAGACTTGGTTTAAAAACAGACACTGAAGTCAGTCCTCATCTTTAGGAGTGAAATAATGATCGATACAGGACATTTCTTTTAATACAAGATACATGAAATATCAGTTTATTTAGTCAGAACAGAAATGAATTTGATGAAAGTAAATGAGAAAGTTTGCTTTCAAACTGAGTTCATTTGTTTTAGTTTATATATCTTATAAATGTGACTTTTATTGGAGTGTTTATGTCAGGAACAGATGCAGTGACCTCACTGTCAACTCTCTTCACTTTGTCCAAAAATAAGACATTCTTCTTTTTATGTTTGTTTCTATTTTACATTTTAAAGAAATGATCACATAGATAAAACAAGTTACCACGAACATGTGTGATGACTCTGAACCAAACTGGTGCGTCTGGCCTCGTCCTGTCACATGAGCTGAACTTTGAATGAAATGAACAAACAGAAAGTTCTGATCCGACTCCTGCGCCCTCCTCATGTTTGGGTGTTTGTGTAACACGACTCGTATATAAGCGAGTCGTGTGTTGAAGCACGTTCTTTGTGCTGGAGATAGCATCAGATGAGACGTTCACTATTTTCAGAGAGTACAGGTGTGTAAGTGTGTCACAGATGTTGACAAAGGAAGCACGCCTCTATATTTTATCGGCTCATTATACTTCATTTTGCACAAACTTTATCTACCAGCTTCACTAAATGGGTCACACACTTTACAGACACTGCTGTAAATCATAAACCGAGAAAGAGATAATGTATTTATTGTGTGACACTAAGAAACACTTACTATATAAACTAACTACTTATTACAGATAACTTGTAAACCTGTAAGAATATTTATGATAAAGTTACAAACAAATGTCGAGTGTTTCACCAGAACACGTTTCTCGGTGGTCTCTGACACTTTGCTCCTAAATCGTGATTTTTGTGAACGCCGTGAACTTCCTGCAGTATGAATCAGCACAGACAGAATCAGGTAGATGAAATCGAGCGGCATTAATACTTCCTCTGTAGATACTGTACTTCCCACGGATGATTGTTTGTTTCACACAAGAATAATTAATCTGGTGAGCAAATGATCTGGACACATTTCTCTTGAGGAAAATCACAAAGGTGTGATTAGAAAAACCTTCTATTTTGTCTTTGAATTATCTGAATGATAATAGATGATAATATAAATATAAAATATGATAATAATAGCTGAAGTCAGGCTCGTACAGTAGACCTGGTGAGCTTTGTATTTTATATACTCATGAAAAAATACTTTGTTTTGTCGTCCACACAACTTAACTTACATTTTCATGTTGACATGTTCAGTTCAGAACGGTACAGATCAGGAGCAAAACAGGGAAGAAGAAGAAGAAGAAGAAGAAGAAGAAGAAGAAGTCTGTTGCTGTAAATATAACGATTAACAAGATTTCACAGTTTCACAGTTGTTAGTTGAGAAAAACACAACATTATTCCTTTAATCTCACATGAACTGGAGCCCAGTCTGAGGTGCTTTTTCATTAACTATTAACTTCTGCTTTCATTCAGCCGTGTAAAGTGACTTCTAGCGCCAAAAAAAGTCATTACAGAGAAAATTAAAGATATAATATTAATATATTACTTTGTTAAAAGTGAAAGTCACATATATAAACAGTTAACTTGATCTTATATCAAATGTACTTAAATATAAACAGTTATTTTCTGGCAATAAATGCACTTTAATATCAAAAGTACAAGTAAAAGTAAATTACACATATAATTTCATGTGTGTGTATTTTACAGGTCAACTGATTATCAGCCTGGCAGATTATCTCAATCGTTATTCAGTGTTTTTTTCTGATCACCTGATTGATGATGAATAAATTAATTTCTGTGACAATCTGCAGAGTAACTAAAGTTACCAGATTAATGTGTTAAAGAGTTTAATATCTGCCTCCAGAATGGAGCTGTGTGCAGGTATAAAGCAGCAGCAGAGAAAGAAATATAAAGTAAATTACAAGAAGCTCAAAATTGTTCCTGACTAAATGTTCTTCTATCAGCGACTCGTGGTGTGTACATTTACTATAGTCTGGTGTTTAACTTGAGTTTTGAGGTAGTTGTACTTCACAGCTTTTAGTATCAGACTGTTTATAACTTCTACAGCAGGCTGGACTTTATCTGGCAGCTGTAGTTTGCAAATCAAAATTTTAGATATTAACTCTGCCAAGTGTTTAACTGAACAACTCAACATTATATAATGGAGGTAAAGAAAGCTCCATGTCCTCCAGATATAATATTACAGTACTGCTCATCATACTGCAGGTACTGTTGGTGATGTAAAGATTTATTAAACTTTGACTCCAACTTGAAAACCAATGTTTCAGTCAAATGCTGAAATCTTTTAAGTTTGCACAGATGTTTCATCGCCCTCGTGTTAAGTGCAACATCATAAAGCGTTCCATTTCTCATTCACAAACATTCGATTTAAAACTCATGCCTTTGATAAAAATGTCAAACAGCCCCTTTAACAGCTGAAACTGGAGTTGATTCTGAGCAGAGTTTCAGGGTCTTGGTACAATACCGGGCCGCCGCGTCGCTGCGGTATTACAGGGGAGGTTTGAAGTCGATGATACCGGGAATCAGAGCCCGTCTCAGCACCTCTCTTCACTCCCCACGCCGCTGCGAAACCCAACCACCGTCTCACCCACCGCCATGCACACTCATGACTGACTCTCAGTCTGAGTCTGACACACACACACACACGCACACACACACACACGCACACACACACACACACACACACACACACACACACACACACACACACACACACACACCTCTGACATCACGCTGACATGACCTTTCAGGAGTTTTAAGGAGCACTGTAGAGGCACGAATCATGTTTTACACTGAAATACAGCAAAGTGAGCCAGCCTTACCTGTGGCGTCGTCATGGAAACCCCTCTGCCCTGACAACCTGAAACCTGTGAGTGAAAACACGACTGTATATTCAGAACTCTCTCAATATATACAGACACTTACTTAACCATTTAATATACCGCCCAGTCTGTACTTCTATAAACACGTTCGCTTCTTTAGCAACTGAACCTTTAAATACTAAGAATAGTATTAAGTTCTTATAAGATGCTTATTAACATTAATAAGACTGTTAAGGTGTTAACAATATTGTAATAAACATGTTTCTTGTGGGATTACAAGACATTTATAAGCACGTGTTAATATATAAACTGCTTAAGAATAAAAGTCTAATTGTTGATTTTAGCCTCACAAACACGTTTGAGTTGAACAAACTGACGTGTGATGTTATTGTTAAACCTGTCCTGAGCTTTTGTTCTCGCTTTATTGAGATTAAAACATATGTGATTATGATTTAAGTATGAACTTATTAATTACTTATTAATTATTTTTGCAGCTGCCAGAACAATGCCATATGTAGGGATCTAAATTCTTATTTTTATAGCTGCAAAACGCTGATAGTAAGAGCAAAGTTAAAGGATAAGTTTCCCCAGAAATGAAAATTCAGTCATTATCTCCTCATTCTGATGGAAAGTTCAGTTAAGTTTGAAGTTTCATTTTATTTCTGGAGCTTCACAGTGAAACAGAGTCGAAACAGAGAGTTCTCCTAAACAACTGAAGCAGCTGCGGATGTAAAAAGAAAAAACAACCAAACAAAAACAAAAAATACATTAAATGTCTCCGTCCAACTTCATCAAAGTCTCCAGACGCTCCCAGATCCCAAATGGTTTTAAAAAAGACTTTATTTAAAGCTGTAATCATCACTGTCGCTACTGACTGAACTTTCAACTTTCATTATTGATAGCGAGTTTCTTGTTAGTATTCTTATTACTGTTTAAACACATGTGAAAGGATTAATCAGGGCTGTGTTATTATCATTATTATTTTTACTGTTAACTCAGTCTTATTATAAGGACCTGAGTATAAAGTGGTGCGGTCCCTGTTTCTCGGTACAACACTGGGAAACACCAGAATCACACCCAGTGCAGCGTCCTCAAAAGAATCTGGAGCTCTGAGGTTTGAACTCGAGGCTTTAAGAAGAACCACGTCGCCCCCTCATTGATTTCTGTCACAACTTCATATCAATTGGAATGATCAGGGTCCTGGGTCGGTCCCGTCTGCTTCTCTAGAATTTATTTGATGTCTGAATTTTGATTCTGATTTTCCTTCTGCTGTCTGCTCGAGTCTTCAGCGGGTTCATGATGTGTTCTCGTGGGCTCGCCGTGCTTTTTATTTGTGTTCCTGAAACTTAAAGCTGCTCCGACAGCTTCAGTACAAACGTGTGTTCCTCCTCATTCATCCCGCTCCGTCCGGTTTGTACAGTCTCACCGGGCTGTAGTACTGACTGTGCTCTGATACGCTGTGTGGTCTGCTAATAGACAGCTTTTATCATCATCAAGTAAACGCTGCTTGCACATTATAACAGCTATAGAATAAAGACCCCATCAGCATTTAGCTTGCTGGCCTATAAACCAGGCAGGAAATCTCCCGGGAGCTGTGACGGCTGAACACTGTGAGGCCGGCAGCTGCTGCTCGGCGACTAAATGGAGGAAGAAACTCACCTTTTATTCTGTGTTCTTGGTAGTTACTCCGGAGGGAAACATAAATCAGTCCAGTCCTCCTGCAGACAGCTCTAACTATAATAACACCACTTGCAGAGTTGCCTGTTTTAACCTTAAAGGTGCATTATGTAGTTTTGGATCTTCATCAATTGATTATTTATGCCTCAACAAACTAAATAAACAAATTCTTTGTGTTTTCTATGACTGAATAAACTTAATAAGTGACCTTAAAGGACGACACAATTTGTTTTACTTTGTTTATGTGTGGCGGACCCTGCCACCTTTCTAGCTTCAAACATTGTTCTGGAAACCTTATTTTCCTCTGAGAACAGCTTGTTTAAACACTTACAGGAAAGATATATATTTCCGTTTTTTATTACCCTTCAATATTGTATATGTTTGAATTTCTTCTTTAAATACACAGTGCCCCTTTAATTAAGCAAATACAGCCACCAGCTGCTTAGCTTCGCTTAGCGTAAACCCTGAAACTGAAAATAGCTAAACCGAGTCGTTCTACAGGTAACAGCATCTGCCTTTGAGCACCTCTAAAGCCAGTAAGGAGAACTTTCTGTCTTGTTTGTTTAAAATCTGAACAAAAACCTTCTAACTCTGCTCCCATCCACCTGACGTCTCTCTGTTCTGCCTCCTCTTACCTCCATGACTCTCCGGCTGACTCCTTCCTTGTTAACCAACACTGGCCAAAACTCCACGTATGTTTGACTTTAGTCCCATTAATGACATTTTAAGATAATGCTAAGGAGACTTCTTTCAGGATTTTTGTCAGTTTGGAAAATACAGTTTGCTTATTTGCTTTCTTTTTAATTTTTTAAAAAATGTTTTAATATATTTATTGTTTTGCACATATTAAATATACAGTCACTGGAACTGGAACATTATGAGCATCAACCCTCCCACCACTCTACAGTGGAAACATTTAAGGAAGGAAAAAACAAACAAACAAACAAACAAAAAAGGGTGGAAATGAAAATGTAATAAAACATAAAATCAACAGTGGTCCTGTTTTCTATAAGAGGCATGCTAGCTTCCACAAGCACTGCCATTCAAGTTTAATCATTCATTTCAGTCTGGTCACTTTCCCGGAACTAAATAAAAGTGTCCCACGTCTCTGTGAACTTATTTAGTTTCCCTTTGGCAACATAAGTTCATTCCTCCTGTGCCAAACATGACGCCATTTCCTGTAACCACCTTCCAGCTGCAGGCCCGTCCATACTTCTCCACCGTCCTCGCCTGCAGCAAGGAGAGATCAATCATGGCCTATTTGCTTTCTTGCAGAGAGATAAATGAGATGCTTAGCATGACAAGAAGAAACCTTTAGCTTAGCATAAAGACTGGCAGCTCGTTGGCTCTGGACAAAGTTAACAACATTTTCCTACCAGCACCTGAGACAAGTATTCAATTTGTTTATTAATAAGAACAAAAAGTGTAATAAAGAAACAACACGTCACAGATTCAGAAGGTTTTATGCAGCAGCATGTTTGGCTAGGTGCAGTGACTTCCTGTAGCTTCAAATAGTTGTTTTACAGCTCGATTTTTCGTAATGAAACAATCCAAATATAAGATCATGTGTAAACTCGTAAGCTGGACGGTGGATCGGTGGCTCCTTCTCCTCCCTTCAGTCTGTATGTCTGCCGGCTGTAGCTACACATTTAGCCTACATCGCTACCCTCAACGTGGTGCTGGTAATGTCAAGTCACTTTCAGAAGCAAAAAAGAGAATAACTGTCACACTTTTTCTGTATTTCCCCCCAAAAACTGGAACTACGACGACAACAGCGACCAAGAGTGGAAAAGACCAAAATGCAAATATCTGCTCAGAAATGGAAAGAAATAAGAGATGTGATGCTGCAGAGGACGGACTGTGTTCTGCTGGTCCAATCACTTAAAGATGTGTGTGTGTGTGTGTCTGTGTGTGTGTGTCTGTGTGTGTGTGGCCCTTTAAAAACCAACAGACCAAAAGAGACCATATGAGAAAATGAGGGATGAGAGAAAAAACACCTTCTCAAACTGAAAGTGTGTGCATGTATATGTGTGTGTGTGTGTGTGTGTGTGTGTGTGTGTGTGCGCGCGTGTCAGAGGTCGAAGCCACACACTAGGGTGTTTTTTCTTTTGTTTCCAGCAACACTATGACACAGCTCGACACACACACACACACACACACACACACACACAGTGGTGTGATGACAAGGTGGATGAAAGGCCAAAAATCAACTGAGAGCGGCGACGAAACTACATCTCCGTCTCTCTCTCTCTCTCTCTCTCTCTCTCTCTCGTCTCTCGTTCGTCCTCCCTCTCTCCTCCCCCTGTCTCACACACATGTGTACCTACCAGCAGACCACACACACACACACACACACACACACACACACTGCCACCGACGCCTCTCTCCTCGTTATGACAACTTAACGGGTAAGAATTCATTTTCATTGTCGTTAACATGTGATGTTTAGTCCGGCTGTGAGGCGGGAGCGTTCACCAGGACGACTTCAGAGGTCAGTTAAACTGTGCTAAACGTTAGCATTATTAGCATACGACTGAAACACACCTGTCCTGCTTCTCTGTCTCGCATCATTTAACTTTTTACGATGGCAGCCATTTTTTTTTATTGAGTAGAAGTCTGACTGTGCTAATGAAGGTGAGCTGTTTAACAGATTTCATTATATTTCATATATTTACTGCACTTGGATGTAAATGAACTTCAGTATGCGTCTAGTTTTCTTGTTTTGTTTTACTTGGGCCGAAATCTATGAATCGTTCTTATCAAAGTATCTGAAACTTTGCTCCCGATAAGTCCGATTAAAGGGGCACTACGTAGTTCTGTAGAAATAAAACTCAGAATTTTAATATTTATAATATTAATGAGGTAATATTACAAACGTAGAAATATTTATCTTTCCCGTATGTGAATAAACAAGCTCCTCTCAGAGGATAATAAGGGAACACCGGGAACACTTTTTGAAGCTAGAAAGGTGGCAGGGTCCGCCACATATACAGGAGTACAGAAATCAGTCACAGAAGATCTTTCTCTCCTGATTAAGATGTCTTCCCCAAAACTACATAGTGCTCCTTTAATAAGACATACACATGCATATTAAAATCAGTTTCCCTGTAGCTTCATGCTGCCTGACGCTGAGCCTCAACATCACTTGTAGCATTTCGGTGTTGTTAGCCACAACATGCCGGTGTTTACACCAAACAGCTCTCACAAGGAGAGGCTTCAAACCGCATGCTTGACTTTGTTCATTGTGAACACTGTGAAAAGATTTCATGATCTGATAAAAAAGCAGGGCCTCAGTGTACCCCTGACCCAGTTACAGCTCAACATATCAGGACGGTAGTTTCGTTCAAACCCGTCAGAAACAGGCCGACACAGAGTCTGGCGCCTGGGACGGAACCAGAGAGGCCCGGCAGCTTCTGTTGGACCGCCCTGCAGACATGTTGGCGAGCTTCTTGGTCATTCTGCAGGCTGTGTGATCTTCAGTGTGTCGATACTGAAGACAAAGAGTTTGTTCTGCTGTTCCTATTTTTGACATCCTTTGATTTTGTGACCTCCTTTGACATCTGCAGACAAAAACGGGTGCAACAGACACTTTGTGTTGTTTTTTTTAACGCCGTGAATTCAAGATTGGGCGTCTGTACCACGAAGGCCCGAATCAGAAACATCTGTGCTCAACGTTTCACCGCTCGACATGAAAATGAAAGCTGGTGGATCCAGAAGTGAGTGGAGCTGCAGCAGAGTTCATCTTTAAATGTCTTTAGCTGCGTTTCCACACTCGGTCTGGGAGAACGGTGACGTGAGGAAACAGAAGAAGATTGCAGTGGGTTACATTTTAATTTTATCCAGAGACAAAAGACAGTGAGGAGGGTTCAATGAAATATGTACATATATATCAGAGTTATAGTATTCAACACACCCCTACAGACTAAAACATGAACTAAATAACTGCATAAGAATACATGTGGTTCATGTGGAGCCTCCAGCAGTGCAGGCGACTGGCAGCAGTAACAGATTCAGGACTTCAGGATCTTTCTTCTCGAGCTTTGTGCTCGGCCTCTGCGACGCCACGGTCTTATTGGTCATGTTTTTGCGCGTGGCTTGGACTTGATGTTTCACAGGTGATCCCGGGCTCGCTGTGGAGAAGTTTCCCCGCTGCGTGATGCTTCAGGGTGGGAATGTTTGTTTCTGCTGGTGTGTGAGTGTTTCACATTTCAGCCCAACATTGGAGCTCCATCAGATCATAAAACTGCTTCCACTGTGTTCGCCTTTGACACTCGCTGCCTCAGATGTCATGTGACGGTTCTTGTTCGACAGTGGTTTCTTCTCTTTGCCATGAAGCTTCTGCAGCTAAAACATCCGGAGAGCAGTCGTTGTGTGTTGTATCAGTGTTTCCCTGCTCAGACATGGAAACCTGCAGCTCCCTCTCAGTTGATGTGGGCCCGTCGTGCCGTCCCGTCTGACAGGCCTCTCAACCATACTTTAAAATATTCTCCTTTCTTTCCCGTGATTGTTCGTTCTCAGTTTGATCTCTGCTGGTTAGAGCTACAACACTCCGTTATCTTAATGACGCAGTTCTTGCCTGGAAGTGTTTGTAATAAAAGTGCAACTTGTAATCGCTCGGCTGCAGCAGTGATGAAGGAGGTGTGTCAGAGAAAACGGGGGAATCTATTTACTGCCTTCTTATTTTATAAAATGTCTTATTTTGGATCTGTCTGTAAAGATTTCCCTTCAGCCGAGAGAGACCGTGCTTTCAATTATTATTATTTTTTTTAATAGAAGAAAATGATTGTAAGCTCCGTTGTTCTGTAGCTTCCGTAGAATATTTAATATTTTCCACTTCAGATCGTTTAATCAGTACGAGAGTCACATTTTCAAAATGTCCAACATAGAACACATTTTTATACAGAACGTTGATGCTTTTATTTAGTTTTTTTCATTTCATTATCTCGAGGTCAAATGTTTATTATTTTGTAATCTCAAGATGACGAGATGATCCGTCTTTTCCTCTTATTACTCATGTTATTCATCAGAGATGAGCATGGCGTCTACGTCTGTGTTATTGATCAATACATGAGACTGTACTTCAATCCTACTTATCTATCAACCTCATGATACTACTCAAACACCCACCAGCCATTCATTTACCAGTTTCCCCACCGTGCTCACTAGAAGTCGACCACTGTGTGAAAGTGTAACGACAACGAGAACGCCTCATATCAGATCGCCGGGAAAACAAGTTCGAAGAAACGGTATAAAATCATGTTGTTTGTTCTGAAACATGGTGAAAGATTGTGTGAACTCTGGAAATCGTTCTTTGAGTTTTGTTGTCTTGAATTTAATAAATTGTTGCACGCGTCTCAGCTTCCATACGCCAACTTTTTCAATTCTTTAGATCGGCGTTAAAACTCTGAATTGCATCCAGGATGATGTGAAATATAAGACAAGCTGAAGATGAAAAACACTTTTAAAACATCCATCTCATCATCAGCAGGGTCGATGTGAGCGTGAGCTGTTTCACCTCCTCAACATCGATCTTATTTATTAGAAACAGGTAACGGAGAGATAATCGTATGTTTTTATGGACGCTGTCAACCAAACATTTGTTGGAGCGTAAGATGTGATCCGGCTTCATGTTGGAACAATCTGCTCTCATCGATCACACTTTGTTTTTTAAAATAGAATCCATGTTAAATATTTTACTGGCAGCTGATTCCTTCACAGGAATTATGGTATTTTTTTAGCACTCAACATCAACATTTATATTGCGTTATCGCTAACATTTAAACCTTTAATTAATTCAAATGTTGCAACAGTCACAGAACATTTCTCTCTCTGTTGACCTCTGTGACTTTGTGTGATTTGGGTGTTTTGGTGCATTCACAGTTCAGTCATGTGCAGCTATAAATAAGAGTCACAATCTTTAGTATTTTCCACGTCGCTGTGCGGGGAACATACAGCGATCTGCAGTATCAGTATCGTACTGCACACGCGGTGTCGGGCGCTCTGCGGCTTTGATCAGCATTAATCACAGCGATGTGACCGACCAGCAGACGACCATGAAGTTGCCGTCCGTTTACAAAATGATGCTGCAGAAAATCTGCAGTCGGAGGTTTGATAACTTTATTTTTGGTCGACTCGCAGACGGAAACAGCTCGTAGTTTTACACAGTTTCAGTCGATTGTTGTGTTTTAGTTTACAGCTTGATCATTTTTGTGCATACTGGGCTTCCATAGAATGCAAACTCTCCTTTCGGCACATTTTACAACGTGCTTTGATAAATCGAGATCAATTTTGTGAAAGTGACATTATGGCTGGATATCCACACAGACTGTCAGTGTCTGCACTGCTACTCCTGATTACATTTAATCATTTCATGCACTTTTTTTCCAAATGCCTCCGACTGAAATGTTTAGTTTGACGTGAAGCAGCCGGTAGCGGAGGCCCTGCAGCGACATGTGCGTCTCTGAACACATTCTGGTCTGTGATGTTGTGTTAGATGCCAAAGCTCTCGTCAGGATGTCATGCGATTTTTCAGGCCGGCGTTGAACCTTTAGTAGGAGGAATTCCAACCACAAAAACATGTGTTTTTAAAGTCGCTGTATATTCAACTCCAGGAGCTTTTCCTCGACACGAGATTAACATCTTTGCTAAATCCCCCCGTCTGCTCGGACCCCAGACGGGGGGATTTAGCAAAGATGCTAATCTCGTGTGTCTCCTGTTTGCTTGTGTTCACGGCTGAGCACTGATTCTTCATTACAGGTGACAACCGAAAAGATCAGACGTAGAAATGAGTTTCGCTGCATCAGTGCTTTGGACACACGTAGACTCTGGGTGAATGAACTTCTCTCTGTCTACTGTTCACCTGTGACTGAACAGAATGCTGTCTGACAGTGTTTAGACTTCATGCCGTTAAAAGCTTTCCATGGCAGTTTCACCAAAGTGTGAACAAACGAGGATCTCTCTGTCTGTGGAGTTCATCTCCTCAATGTGTTGAGTCAGAATAACCTTTTTTATTTAAAGCATTCGTATCAAGACGGAATTAAAGGAAACATTTTTTAAAACTAAAATTCTAAGTCTTTTTTTTTCACGAGCAGCTTGGCAGCAGTTTCACTTCTCATGAGTTCAGTAAGTTATAAACTGCGCTGCGTCGTAGCTGATGTGACTGTTGTAGTGGCCGCTGCTCTCGCAGCATGGACGACCATCACGCACTAATGAGGTCATCACGGGGGAACGAGCTCGGCGTAGCGGTTCAAGTGCCCGTTTCACGTTTTGTAACACACCATCATGTCACCTGGCAGTTTTCATTTCTCCCTCATCCATTCAGTTGCTGCGTTCCCGCCAGTCAACGCTTCTTTTCTTTTCTCAGTGACGGAGAGACGACTCGGAGAAAGAAAGAAAAAAGCAGAGAGAAAAAAGTCCAGAAGCGCGTCTCTGTTTCCCCCTCCTCTGCTCCCGCAGCTTTTTACGGTGAATTTGAGAGAAAACAAGAGAAGCGTCTCCCCCGTACACTCCTCCACACTCCCCTTCCATCCTCTCACATCGCTTCATTCACACATTCGTTTCATTCCCCCGTTTTCTCAAGGTTACATGTGCGCACACGAACACGCATGAGACCAAAAGTCAAGAGTGCACTTTTAATTGCAGTGTCGGGCCTTGTGGAGCTGCAGAACAAAGCTTTACACGCCGTCTGTTTAAAGATAATGTTCCAGTAATTGTGAAGTCTTTTCTTTCTTGCACGTAGTTAGGCCTCATTTTATCTCAGCGTACTTTGTACTGAGAAGGATTGTAAGGCTCCTCACGTTGAGTTGTCCGGGCGAATGTGACTTCTCTTTCAGGGCACATTCGTCAGGAACACTTTGGTAAACTTCTCCTCGCTCTCAGTCGACTGCATGTTGTGTACGGACAGAGAATCAACCTCAAGACTCTTACCCACACAGAGTGAACATGACTCACACATCCACACTCATTAAATGTTTTATACCGCTGTCAGACAGCAGCTGAAACCCTCCAGTTTTCATTTAAATCTTACTAATCTTATAGAAATATAAGTCGATGTGGAGATGTTATCGTGTTCCGGCCTCCAACACGATATAACACATCAATAAAATACTGCCAAGCTGATCACGTATGCTAATATTGAGGTTGTGCTATCAGACAGTTTGTGTAGTTACCACAGTATTAGCAATTGTTATGTTAATGTTGAGGTTTCCATGAGAGGCAGTCACACTTTACAAGTGACCTCAGCATTAACATGACCACCTACACACACTCCTGTAAACACACACACACACTCCTGTAAACACACACACACACACTCCTGTAAACACACACACTCCTGTAAACACACACACACACTCCTGTAAACACACACACACTCCTGTAAACACACACACACTCCTGTAAACACACACACACTCCTGTAAACACACACGCACTCCTGTAAACACACACACACTCCTGTAACACACACACACTCCTGTAAACACACACACACTCCTGTAACACACACACACTCCTGTAAACACACACACACACTCCTGTAAACACACACACACTCCTGTAACACACACACACTCCTGTAAACACACACACACACTCCTGTAAACACACACACACTCCTGTAAACACACACACACTCCTGTAAACACACACACACTCCTGTAACACACACACTCCTGTAACACACACACACTCCTGTAAACACACACGCACTCCTGTAACACACACACTCCTGTAAACACACACACTCCTGTAACACACACACACTCCCTGTAAAACACACACTTCCTGTAACACAACTCCTGTAAACACACACACTCCTGTAAACACACACACACTCCTGTAACCACACACACACTCCTGTAAACACACACACACTCCTGTAACAACACACTCCTGTAAACACCCACACTCCTGTAACACACACACACACTCCTGTAAACACCCACACACTCCTGTAACACACACACTCCTGTAAACACACACACACTCCTGTAACACACACACACACTCCTGTAAACACACACACACTCCTGTAAACACACACACTCCTGTAACACACACACACTCCTGTAAACACACACACACTCCTGTAAACACACACACACTCCTGTAAACACACACACACTCCTGTAACACACACACTCCTGTAACACACACACACTCCTGTAACACACACACTCCTGTAAACACACACACTCCTGTAACACACACACTCCTGTAACACACACACACTCCTGTAACACACACACACTCCTGTAAACACACACACACTCCTGTAAACACCAACACACACTCCTGTAAACACACACACTCCTGTAAACACCACACACACTCCTGTAAACACACACACACTCCTGTAACACACACACACTCCTGTAAACACACACACTCCTGTAAACACACACACACTCCTGTAACACACACACACTCCTGTAAACACACACACACTCCTGTAAACACACACACTCCTGTAAACACACACACTCCTGTAACACACACACTCCCTGTAACACACACACACTCCTGTAACACACACACTCCTGTAAACACACACACACACTCCTGTAAACACACACACTCCTGTAAACACACACACACTCCTGTAAACACACACACACACTCCTGTAAACACACACACACTCCTGTAAAACACACACTCCTGTAAACACACACACTCCTGTAAACACACACACTCCTGTAACACACACACTCCTGTAACACACACACACTCCTGTAACACACACACTCCTGTAACACACACACTCCTGTAAACACACACACACTCCTGTAAACACACACACACTCCTGTAACACACACACTCCTGTAAACACACACACACTCCTGTAACACACACACACTCCTGTAAACACACACACACTCCTGTAAACACACACACACTCCTGTAAACACACACACACTCCTGTAAACACACACACACTCCTGTAAACACACACACACTCCTGTAACACACACACACTCCTGTAACACACACACACTCCTGTAAACACACACACACTCCTGTAAACACACACACACTCCTGTAAACACACACACACACTCCTGTAAACACACACACACTCCTGTAACACACACACTCCTGTAAACACACACACACTCCTGTAACACACACACACTCCTGTAAACACACACACACTCCTGTAAACACACACACACTCCTGTAAACACACACACACTCCTGTAAACACACACACACACTCCTGTAAACACACACACTCCTGTAACACACACACACTCCTGTAACACACACACACACTCCTGTAAACACACACACACTCCTGTAAACACACACACACTCCTGTAAACACACACACACTCCTGTAAACACACACACCTCCTGTAAACACACACACACTCCTGTAACACACACACTCCTGTAAACACACACACTCCTGTAAACACACACACTCCTGTAAACACACACACTCCTGTAAACACACACACTCCTGTAAACACACACACACTCCTGTAAACACACACACACTCCTGTAAACACACACTCCTGTAAACACACACACTCCTGTAAACACACACACTCCTGTAACACACACACTCCTGTAACACACACACACTCCTGTAAACACACACACACACACTCCTGTAACACACACACACACTTCTGTAAACACACACACTCCTGTAACACACACACTCCTGTAAACACACACACACACACTCCTGTAAACACACACACTCCTGTAACACACACTCTCCTGTAAACACACACACTCCTGTAAACACACACACACTCCTGTAACACACACACTCCTGTAAACACACACACTCCTGTAACACACACACTCCTGTAACACACACACTCCTGTAAACACACACACACACACTCCTGTAAACACACACACTCCTGTAAACACACACACACCTGTAAACACACACACACTCCTGTAACACACACACTCCTGTAAACACACACACACTCCTGTAAACACACACACACACACTGTGTTGGTCCACGCTCTGAGCTGTAGTGAATGCTGATCAGTAGTTTGTCCAAAGATCGTTAAACTGATCGATGAACACAGTTAAGATAAATAATCGTCACTCACAGATTGCAGACACATTTTCGAGGGTCTCGATCTCGATCGTGTGTGTGTGAGACGCTTTGAGAAGGAAACGATCACGGCAGTCCACCAGGAACTCGACCAGCTCAGAGTTCATTACAGTTTTTATTGATTGCTTTGACCTGTTTAAACAAACTGGGATCCACTGGGTTTTCATCATCACTGTCTCAGCAGAGAACAAGACACCTCTTGCAGATGTGTTAACCCTTTCTCATTGGAGTGACACATTGTCTCCACCCTTTTGCAGAACAGTTAACACAGATGTCATTCAAGCAGTCCAAACTCCATTGTTTTAGCTATGGCAACCAAACAGAAACCATCTGATCCTAACTATTAGAAACTACCTACATCAGTATGAAATCACTAAAGCACCTGTTTGACACAATGAGCAATCAGTCTGCAGGCCTTAAAAAGTGCAGTGGCTGTGTTGTTCTTTGCCAACATGGATTGAAGAGGTCTGAGGCAGATGAGAGTGAGAAACAGGTGCAGAAGAATGTCAAGGTTGGATGGCATGCAAGAAGATTTTTCCCTTGGTTCATTGTAAGAGAGGATAATGAATGTGATGTGGATGAGGCCATGTGGCCCCATCGTCAAGACAGAAGAGCCTGAGTATCAATAGTGGCTATTTCTTATACTCTACAGTAACAGATTGTTATACTTTACTGTAATATTTTATATCGTTATCTTCTTTTCTATGTTTTAAAACAGGTCAGTTGTTCAGGAAAATGCTTGCTGTGAAGCTGCAGAAATGTTTTGTGGACTATGAGACTACCAACTTTCTTATTTTCTTTCTATTTACTCTGATAGATTTTATTTTGGTTTCCATGTATTTTGTGTAATAATTACAGTATTTCAGTTTTCAGCCACAGTTCGAAAAAAAGAATCAATGGAATCAAAAAATGCATCAAAGCATTTCTGATTCTGGATTCAATTATTTGCAAGACGGCAAATTTGACAACAAATGTCATGAAAGCTGCGTAGAGTAACAGGACACAATGACAAGCGATGGTGCACCGATTCACACTGAGTGCTGTGTTTTGTGTTTTGTTGTCCACTGTGTAATGGTTGATTTGAAGAGCTCATACACTTGTTTGGAAGTTATGTTGTTTGAAGGCAAAATGAGCTTTTGTTGCATATTTGAAATGTTTTGGCACGGTTAGAGCCTTTTGCAAACAAAATGAGTCATTCTGACCATGAGTGCCGCTGTTTCAGCCCGTGTGCTAACTGTTCTGAAAATGTTTGAGTCGACTGCTGCATCAAAGCAATCAATAAAAACTGTAACGTCAAACAGCCGTCAGCGAGTGTTCACAACAGATTCTGTCTTTTTTATGATATATATATTGATTAGAAAATATTAGATTTATATTCCAGATGTAGAAAGAAGTGCTGCACTTTAACTTCAGCATTTACTTTGTACATTTTTTACACACTAAATATAACGCCGACATATAAACTGTTATTCCAACATTATATATTTAGAACAATTTTGTACAGTAATGTCATTTAGACTGACGAGCCTGTGCTTCAAGGCCAGAGAGACGTGAATTGTTTTAGTTTAAACAAATAATAACAATACAGCTGATGTATATATTATTCTTTGGAGGGAGTTTTTTTTACAGCTCATATTTCAGAATTGTTTCTGTTGAGAAAAGAAAAGTTGACTTTATTTAAAAAGCGTTACCAAGTAAAGTAGACCTTTAAATTTAAGTTTTACGAGCTCAAAGGTTTTGACATCTTAAAGTTATGAGTCCACTTGGTAGCTTTCATCTCTTTGTCAGATTTTGCAGTGCACTTTTATAGCAATGTTGTATTTCAACATTTTATTGCTTTTACCGAAGCAGCGAATATATCAGGATGCTGGAAGCTGACAGAGAAATAAGCTTTACCTTCTAATTTAGTGCGATTTGTTTTATTGTAAGTGCTCGGCCGCTTCCTGCCTCGCCTGTGAGCGCGCACGTGTGTGTGTCAGACGTTACTGCAGCCGCTCGCTGACTTCACGACCGTCAGTGGTCGTGCTTGAGGTTGCGTGTGTGTGTGTGAGGAGGCGTTTTAAGGTTAAATGTATGACATAACAAAGGCAGAAAACAGCATATTGGCCTGTTTAAGGTGCCTGCTGTGTGTGTGTGTGTGTGTGTGTGTGTGTGTGTGTGTGTGTGTGGCTGGCTGAGTAGGTGGGGCTGCAGGGTGTTTTAGAGGGTTCCCTGAACCTCATCGTTTGTCGCTGTCTTCCTTCCTGTTTCGTTCTCGCTCACTTCCTGTCAGCTGACTCAGCCGGAGAATCTTGATCTGGTAAACATCTACGCCACCGCCTCTGCACACACACACACACACGCACAACCACACACACCGAGATGTACAGACACACATTTAACACATAGACACACCTTTGTAACACGAAAAACCTCACTGGGGTCAAACAACGCAGCACTTTACATGCAGCTTTAACTGGAAGTGTGTAAAAAAGAAAGGAAATACAGAAGAAGAAGTGCAAAAAAAAAGGGCCACAAAAAAGGGGGCGGGACATTAGAAAAGACCAGAGAGGACATGAAGGCGAAGAGATGAAAAGCCAGAAGAAGAAAGGCCGGGCGAGAGAGCGACAGAGAGAACAAAGTCGGGCGCAAAAAAAGAGAGATAAGGACGAGTGAAGAGGCGGAAAGTGAGACAGAGAGCTGGAGGAGGGGGGCAGAGAGATAAAGATAGCTGAAAGGAGGGAGATCCGTCAGCGTTTGTTTCCTCAGGATGTGGTTACCACGACGACGAATGAGCTTGAGAGGCAACATCACTCCCCGCTGGTCCTCTGTGACACCTGCAAGTGTGTGTGTGTGTGTACGTGTGTGTGTGTACGTGTGTTTCAATAACTGAGTGAGTAAACGTGTGAAACAAGAGATTGTACTGTATGTGATGGATGAGTGTGTGTGTGTGTGTGCGTCCATTTTGCTTTAGATATGTGTGACAGACTGTGTGCGTATGTGTGTGTGTGTGTGTGGAGTCAACACACACACACACAAAAGTGAGAGAGAGAATGTAAGAGAGAAAGAGAGAGAGACAGAGATACGAAGGACTGTGTGAAAGGTAAAAAATCTGAAGGGGAAATAAATAGACAAACTCTCGAGACAGCAGAGAAGAAAAGAGCAGAGCGAGCAGGTGTCAGAGAGGACGATGAAGAACATCACAAGAACAACCAGGACCCGAAAACATGAACAACAGACGACCAACATGTGTGAAAAGGAAATTAAGCGCCAAGGACTGGTAAAACTAAAAAACCTCAAAACGCATACAGTGCGTTTGTCTCTTCATCTCATCTTCCTTCGTTCTTTCTCTTTCTGACTCACTCACTGTCCTATTTAGCGCAGAATGTGGTTTCAAGATAGAAAGAAAGAAAAGCCAACCAAGACTTTGAATGCAGTGTGAATGTGCGACAGGCTGCCTCGCTCCTCAGACGCTGCTTTCATGAAGTACATCATATTTACAAGGTCAAAACTTACAAGGTTTGTCGAAAAGTTGCATCACGTTTGCTAGCAAATGTATCGTCTCTCTAGCTCCTTCTTCTTCTTCTTCTTCTTCTTCTTTCCAGTCACAGTTTGTAATCTAAACTAAACCAAATGGCTTCAGTCAGTGTACACGTTACTCAGCTGGAGCGTGCATGTTAAAAACTGCTAATCTTGATTCAGAATTTTAAAAAGGCGGCAGAATAAATAGTTTGAGATCAGGGTGTCAGGCTCCATTTCATCCGGGGCCACATCAGCACTGTGGTTGCCCATCAAAGGGCTGATTGTCACATAGTCGTCTATGCATTTCATTATTATTGGTTTTAGTCATGACTAGCTCTGAAAGCACAAGTCGAGTTACAGAGAAGACACGCTAGCTTTCCTTGTACCGTGTATTCCCTCTCAGCAGGCGTTAGCTTTCCTTTTCTTGGACATTGTGATAAGTTGCGTCTAGTTGGCTGGAGAGCGACTGCTGGGGAGAGATATATTATATACAGAGCAGCAGGGATGATATAGTTTAGCTAACCTGGAAGTTAGCTAAACTATATCTATATATATATTATATAAAGAGCAGCAGGGATGATGGAGTTTAGCTAACCTGGAAGTTAGCTAAACTATATCTATATATATATTATATAAAGAGCAGCAGGGATGATGGAGTTTAGCTAACCTGGAAGTTAGCTAAACTATATCTATATATATATTATATACAGAGCAGCAGGGATGATATAGTTTAGCTAACCTGGAAGTTAGCTAAACTATATCTATATATATATTATATAAAGAACAGCAGGGATGATGGAGTTTAGCTAACCTGGAAGTTAGCTAAACTATATCTATATATATATTATATACAGAGCAGCAGGGATGATATAGTTTAGCTAACCTGGAAGTTAGCTAAACTTTATCTATATATATATATATTATATAAAGGGCAGCAGGGATGATGGAGTTTAGCTAACCTGGAAGTTAGCTAAACTATATCTATATATATATTATATACAGAGCAGCAGGGATGATGGAGTTTAGCTAACCTGGAAGTTAGCATTAGATTTTGCAGAAAATAAGTCCTGTGGTAAGAACAAGTTTATGATATTTAGATGTTTTGTTGAACAAGATAATCTTCACACATGAACACCACTTCTCTTATTTTGTATTCACCAGAATTAAAAAGCTTACGTTGGTCTGCCATCAAACTAGATCACCGTCACATGACTTCACTGTCACCGTTGAGCTTCTGACCACAGTAAACTACAGACAGAGTCAGAAAAGTTTCCATCTAATTGTGCCTGTAAAGACGCAGCAGTGCGTAGAAGAGTCTCTGTGATCGGCAGGATGAAGTTAAGTGTCTGACAACTGCTCTTATTTAGTGACATGTTAGCAACCACCTTTGTAAAGACACGTAAACACTTTCCAACTCACCTGTGTGTTTTTTACTCAGGTATAACATGTCGTAGAGCAAAATCTCCTCAGCCTGTGTTAAACACTGACTTTATTTCAGGCATTGAACCAAAAATCTACTGATTCCAAGTCATGAGTAGCTAAGGCCGCACAAAAATGCTAACTGATTAGCCTTAAGGGGAGACTGGGGTAAGTTGAGCCCCCCCCCTTGTTGCTGGGAAACGGTAAAAACATTGATCATGTGACCAAATATTTAGGAGGAAGGCATCATGTCATGGAGTCTGTGAAGGTAAGAACCACAGGGGGAAAGTGGTTACACATTTATCTCCAAAAAACAATTTTTCACTCTTGAAAGTGAAATTAGTCGATCATAAGTTTCATGAGAATTGTGTTTAGACCAAAATAGATCATTTTACATTTGTTTTATACATCAGTTGTGGTATCTGTGGGCTACAACATGAGGTCATAAACCTGCATAAAAAGTAGGGATACGGCTCATCTTACCCCGTTCCTCAACTTACCCCCTACACGGGGTGAGTTTGAAGCTGAGATCACAGTTTCGAGGTCTGTCTGTATCTACAGGATTCTCTGGAATCAGATCAAATTGTTCACAACATGATTTTTATGTCATTGTCTCACAGTCTGTCTCTGTCTGTCTCCGGTAGGCACTATAGCTTCACCCAGCGAGCCATCATGGACGACCGTTCATCCACACAATCCTTCCCCAACCTCCACCAGCACCACCATCGCCACCGGCAACCCTTTCACATCACCTTGCCCGGCCTCCAAAGCCCGGATCTGGGGTACCCGTCTCCGCAGCCTGCCCTGGACCCTCTGGAGCAATATGGAAGCAGAGTGGAAGAATCCACGACGTCCTACCCGACTTCAAGCACCTCCTCTGGGGGCAGGAGGACGAGCAGCGGCGGTGACAGAGGCTTGCTGAACACCAGTGTGAGCGGTTTTGATGGAAATGCTAACATGGGCGGCCAGCGTGACGGAGAAAGCGGGATAGGCAGCCACTTTGCAGACACTTGGTATGGCGGCAGCAAGAAAGAGGACATCTGGGAGGACGGGGAGAGCTGTGAAAGCATCGCAGAGGACTTTTACAGTAAAGGGGATTGCTACGGTAACGCAAATGATGTTTTTTACCCCATGAATTGTGGCAGTGATGACGGAGTCAGGCGTGAACTCAGAGCAAACTATAACCACGTAGGCTACGAAGCTAAAAGTGAAGCAGTTTACAACAGGGAGGCTAACACTAGCCTCTTTACCAAACAGTCCACGTCCTACAACAGGAACGTGGCGGGAAGCTTTAGCGACAGCAGCGTAGAGTACTGTAGGACTGACTCAAGGGTGAGCGATAATTATTTAGGAAGAGAAGAGGATTATGGGTCCAGCTGTGGCTCCGGTGAGGAGCAGCTTCCACCAGCAGATGTTGAGGGACCCTGGCTCAGCGTTTCCCCCTCGAGTCAGACCGGAGAGAGCAGGTGGACTCACCTGGCTTCACCCATCAGCATCGGCAGCGGGAGCTACACTCAGAAACTGGACTCCTTCTCCGAGGCCTTCCTCTCCCACCGAAAGAGAAGATTCCCTGTGTTTCCCAGTTTGGATTCCTCTGGACAGATGTGGGACTTCGGACAGTTCCCTGGTCTGGTGAAGAAGTCGAGGCACAGCTGTGCTTTTGATTCAGACTCCCACCTTCCTCCCTCCTCCTCTTCCTCACCCACTCAGCCCTCTCTCGCGTCTTTCCCCTCTCCTCCCACATCGTCTCACCTCGCGTCTTCTGTTCTCAGTCCTCCTCCCACACCTTTACCTCCTCCCTCCCACTCACCCTCCAAAATGGACTCTCCCATCACGATTGGCGGCAGCGGGCATTCGGTGTCCCAGGGGGGAGAATCGGTCCAGTTTTTCACATCCCGCCTTCAGTCTCTCCCGTCCATCCACTCCTCTGGTATGATATGGAAGTTTCCACTCCTGGCACACAGATTTTCACAGTCGTCAGACGACCACAGCAACATCGAGGGCAACTATAGCAACATCCCAGGTGAGGAGTTGTGTGTTCTGCTTTCTTGTGAACGCACTGTGTAGTTTTGCAGAAGAAATTCTAACTCAGAAATGTTTTGTTCGTAATATTACTGAGGCAATCATACAAATTTAGAAAGATTTATCTTTTCCATAACTGAATAAACGAGCTGTTTTCAGAGGAAAATAAGTTCCCAGAACACTGTTTGAAGCTAGAAAGATGGCAGGGTCCGCCACATATAAACAAAGTAAATCAGCATGAATGTGTGTCGTCAGTTTGTTGATTCAGTCATAAATATGAAGAGTTTTTGTTTGGCAGTCAGTGAAGATCTTTCTCTTCAAATTAAAATTCTATCCTGTAAAACTTCATAGTTCACCTTTAAACCTGAAATATGTGAAGTTAACTTTGTTTCCCCCTGTAACAAGAGCAACCACAGGTTAATACCCACATGTAAATTTACGAGACATGTGGGTTTTCGAAGGTGAGATTGTGAAATTTCCCATTTCCTGCATGCAAATTACCTTTTCACTTTTCACACTGTCACCTACAAAACCATCAGTACACCATTTAAAAGAATGAAATGTTCACAAGTGACAGCCAGCACTTAATCCTTAAATACAGCATGTGTGCTGTGGTCTGTATGTGGGTTTTTCACAAGAACTGATTGTTGTTTCCATAAGAAGAGATTATGTCAGTTTCTGACGTTGTGCTTTCCTGTCTGCAAAGATAACAAAGATAGTTCTGACTAGTTTGTCTGACTTACTTCCATGTTGACAAGATTAATCACATTTACAATCAATAACAAGGAATCGTCTACGTCATGCCAACACCTTGACTTTAATCTGTTTCTCACTTCTCATTTTTGCAGCCTCGCAAAACATCCTTCAGTCTCCAGAACCTTCATTCCTCACCTCCCTCCATCCACCCAGCACCGCCTGCCCCTCCAGTACTCCGTCCCTGCATCCCTCCTTCCATCTTCCCTCTCATCCGTCGCACCGTTACGAGGCATCAGAGAAGATCGCCCCTCACATGATGAGCCAGAAAGTCAAGAGCGAATCAGCCAATCAGAACCAGCAACAGCAGCAGCAACAGCAACAGGTACTGTAATCTGTGTGTGTGTGTGTTTTCTCTTGCTGAGTGTGAAAAGATGGCAGGTTTGTATTCATGCCTTCAGCTCCACAGTCATAAAGAAATGGGTTGCCAGGTTGTGAGCATACATGTTATGAGAACTTCCTGTCGATGCGTATTCTCCACGCGCTGGATTAAAATGCTGTTAGCCAAACAAAATGTTGTCCAATTCATGTTTGCTTGCTAACATGCTAACACAGATGGTGTTCAAGGTTTAAGGGGCACTAAGTGGTTTTAAAGAAGACATTCAAACTCTGATTTATAATATTTACAATATTAATGAGGTAATAATACAAATTTAGAAATATTTATTTTTTCCATCAGTGAATAAACGAGCTGCTCTCCCAGAACACAGTTTGAAGCTAGAAAGGTGGCAGGGTCCGCCACATTTAAACAAAGTAAAACACTATGTTGTCCTTTAACATTAAGGTTCAGTTATTTCAGTCATGAAAAGTTAGTTAGATAGTTAAAAATGATCTTTCTCTTCTGATTAAAATGTCGTCCCCCAAACTACATAATGCACCTTTAACCTGCCAAACCTTTTAGCATGTTAGCATGCTGATGTTAGCACATCTGGGGCCTTAGTGAGCAGCTAGCAGGTCCAATGTACATCAGCTCCCCACCATTTGAATAAAGTTACATTATCGACTTCATGCAGGTGTAGGTCTTTGCATCACTTGTTTCGCCTTGACTCCCACAATGCATTGGGAAGCTATTTGCTCACAGCATGTTGGTGGACTTGGGGGAGGGGGGGGGTGCCCCCATGTTTGTTTCATCACTAAAGCGCTGTCTTGGATGTCCCCATGGTAGATCAAACATGATAAAGTGCCCTCACTTTCGTCTAATCAGGTCTACATCAGGTCTGTCTGCGCTGCCACTCTTCAGAGATATCTTGATTTCAAGAACTTGTAATTTCTGTTGAGACAATCAGCAAACTGGATGGTAAATTCCTGTATCGTCAGTAGTTAATAAGAAGCTCATATTGTGAAAAAGGGAAACATAAGGAAGCACTTTGACTTCAAAACTGAAAAAACTTTATTGAAATCTGAGTTTGGCGCTGACAGGAGGATGTTAAGATCTGGCGCTCAGTTTATGATGTTCTGTTGATTAAGTGGGATAGAATTATCAGTCGCTGATGAATTTTAAAGAACCCAATCTGACGTCTTTATCTCATGGTGGCCTGTTTTGCCGTGTGTGTGTAATACATTTATGTTTGTGTGGTTGTGGAAGCAATATTACCTATGAAGTCACGTGTGTGTAACTCTGTGGTAGCAAATCATGGGATCAGATTTTTTCAGAAGACTTATATTAATTACAGATATAAATGAATTACAGGCTGTAAGACATGTAATGAAGCAGCAGATTTATGAGTTTACTCAGCGTGACATGTCCAAACAAACATGTTGTGCTTCTGAAGCACACCGGGGTTGCCAGGTTTGCACACTGTCGTCACACCTCCATCAACAAACCAGGAGACGGGTTACACGGCTCGCTGCAGCTGGAGAAGCTGTGAGGACGGAGTGGGCGGAAACATAAATGGTTGTTTGTCAAGAAATTACGTCCGTTCCAGCTGCATTACTGCTTCTAAAACCGCAGTCTGGCTTTTTATTTTTAGACATGAACAGAATAGATGCAGTGTGTAAAGACGGATTTACAGTTTGTGAGAGAAGGCGAGTTGTTCACCTTCGACTGAGCTGTTCGTCCTCTGTATTTGTATCTCTGTATTTGTATCTCTGTATTTGTATCTCTGTATTTGTATCTCTGTATTTGATACACAGAAATGAAAACTAAATTTAGCTCAAAAACACATTTTTGCTTGCTTGCTGTTTGAGGAGCAGATGCCTCAAACCCACAAAACCATGTCAGGTATTAAGCACAAACTAAATGTTTCAATCTGAAGGTACAATCCTGACAGTGTCCCTGTCCTTACAGCAACAAGTGCCCCAGATCTACACTGGAACTCCATTTCCCAGTATCCTTCACTCCAGCAGGGGTCAGAAGAGGGGCCGCTACACTCCTCGACCCCTGCTTAATCCTGCACGCAGGGGGAACGGGCTGTACTCCTCCCTCTCATCTGTCCATCACAGAGAAGAGGAGGCAGCTTGTGGAGGAGGAGAAGATCAGGGCACCGTGTCGCCGTGAGTTAAAGCCTGAGAGGAAACTTGAGTCCTGTGTAATTCTTTAGGGTGTCATCTTTTTAAACCCTCTGTGTTTCTCCCTCCAGGTGCGTCAACGTGGGCCGTGACTTCCAGGCAGAGATTCCTCCATGTTCTGCAGGTGGAGAGGGCTCAGGTGTGTGTTCACCTGAGGAGGAATCTCCTCGGGAACAGTTGCTCTGGAAACCGTGGGACAAGCTGGAGGAGAGTACCGACTCGGAGGACCAAGGTAGATGTAGGCAGTGATGTTAGTCAGGCCCTGACAACACAGCAGGAGGTTTTATATTATATTGTACTAACTGTTGATGTTTGTGTGCTCAGTGGAGAAGCTGCTGTCCATGTGTAGTTCCAGCTGTTTGCCAGGAGGGGGCAGTAACACCGAGCTGGCTCTGCACTGTCTGCACTACTGTCAGGGGAACACCATGGTAATACTGTCTGTCTGTCTGTCTGTCTGTCTGTCTGTCTGTCTGTCTGTCTGTGTTCTTCATTCAGTACTTTACCGTGCACTCATTCCATCATTCTCACCATTCCTCCACCCATCATCACTTACTTCCATGCATCATTATTTACAAATTCTTCCTTCCTTCCTTCCTTCCTTCCATCATTTCTTTCTCTTTCTTTCTCTTTCTTTCTTTCTTCTCTTTCTTCCCTCCTTCCTTCCAGTCAGTTCACCTCAGAACCATTGCATGCCTCATCCCTCTCCTCTCCACCTTCTCCATCCCTCTCTCCTGTGCAGGCCACACTGGAGATGCTGCTGTTCTCACAGCCCTCGCCCACCGGAGACTACCACTACTCTGGTAAACCTTTAACCTTTGACCTCACTCTCCCAAACTACCACCTGATGCTTTGAATTGTTTTGTGAGGTGGATTCCAAATCAAAACAGCGACAGAAACAGAAACAGAGAGAGGGAGAGAGACTGAACTGAACTGTGTTGCAGTCAACAGCTGTGAGTCAGCAGAGGAGCAACTCTTCATGCTGTCGGCACAATAGCAGCCTTTGTGGGAGCCGTAACCTCCTGAGACTTTCATCACATGCCTCACTCTCTCTCTCTCACTTTGTCTCTTTAAATCCACGAAAATGATATAAAGAAAAGACGTAGTGTCCACTGAAGCAGACAGTCAGGATGGCGTCAGCCTCGTTATATCCTGAGCTGCAGGACTGTACACACTTCACCACAGGGATTGGCTTACCTGACATGCAGACCTGTTGGTATTTGTTTCCCTGCTCACCCTCCTCTGTGTCTCTGCAGGTAGTGAATCATGGACGGACAGTGAAAAGAGTCTCTTCAGTGCAGCTCTGGAAACTTGTGGAAAAGAGTTTTCACTCATACAGAAAATGGTATTTTCTTCTTATGCTGCATTTTCTCTAATGTACTTATTATACCTACACACACACGTATAAACTTTATGTTTAAACTTTAATGCTCATGTTTACCAGCGTCTGTCAACCACATGAGCTAGCATGTAAAGATCTCTTCCTTCAGCTCATGAACTCCCTTTACAGTCACTTACAGGAGGTCGTTACTGTGCGTCTGCCGTCTGTAACCTATAATTTGAGTTGCTGTCTGACATTAAGCTGCAGATCTGCTGGTTACCTTAATGCAATCTTACACAACGAGGGGATTACCGTGAGAGCAGCAGCCGTTGTAACACACACTGTTCACGGGGAAAACGACTGCTTGTCTCAACATGACTCACAATAAGAGATCCAGTCAAAGGCTGGAGAACATCGTTTAAAGTGTTCAGGCTTGGGTTAATATGATGGAAGTTGTTCTGTTAGGTTGATTGTATTAAATAAATAAGCGTGTGTTTGCACGTGTTTGTGTGTGAACCCTCCAGGTGAGGACGAAGACGGTGGGCCAGTGCGTTGAGTTTTTCTACCTGAGCAAGAAGCTCCAGGACAAGCAGAAGAAACAGAAGGAGGAGGAGAACAGAGACGGAGAGATGCAGCAGCAGAAAAATGTAAGAAGAATGTTCAACAAGACCTCATATTCCAATTTGTTTTATTCCCTTTTTCCTGGTTGTTTTTTGTTCTTAGGCAGGTAAAAGTATTTGTATAATTGATACAGAGTGGCTAGTTTGGCTCGTAGGAATTGATTGAGCACAGCTGCTCAGGCATATGTGAGGTAACCAATCAGAGGAGACAGGAGGTCCTTAAAGAGACAGGAAACTCTGAGTTTGCATTTCTTTTCCAAATCTACATCTTTGTTTTTGATATCTCCCTTTTGTGGTTTTATTCTCGTCCTCTTTCTATCCCTCTCTTTTGTTTTCCTGCTGTGGTTTTTCTCTTCCCATGATGCTCTGTGCGCTCCACCGCGTCATGCATTCCAATCCCTGACAGATATACGACTCGTAGAATAGAAACACACATAGAAACAAAAAGAGTAGAAGAGTGTGCGTGGTGTAGTAAAGGAGTATGTGTGTAATCTTGTGTGACGAGTTATCCGATGTGGAATGCAGCTCAGCGAGTCAATCACAGCACGGTAGCTTACAATTGGTCCTGTTTCCACAGGTAACGCCCACCTGTCAACCAGTGAGCAGGCAGTTTGGACAGGAGGAGGCGGTTCCTGTGCCCCCATTGGCTAGTTTCTTCCCCTGCAAGCTGTGTGGCAAGTGAGTAGAACCAGTGGTACCAGAGGGAGCTCCAGGGCAAACTCTCAGTGTTTGGTCTCAATGGGAGCCAACAGATGGTTTAGATTTACAATCCTCTCTTTTTCTTCCCTCGCTCCAGAATGTTCTACAAAATCAAATCCCGAAACGCTCACATGAAGATCCACCGCCAGCCTCAGGAGGACTGGACGGACCGGCGGCTGCAGCAGCAGTTCCTCACCCAGCGTCTGGCTCTCAGTCGTCCCACCAGCCTCATGCCGACCCCAGGCGGTGCTCTGCTGCAGCCCCAGGCTCCAGCTCGGACCTTCTCCTCCCCCGGCCTCCCTGGAACGCAGAGCAATGCAGACAGTGTCCTCAATTCTGTAACCAATAGCAACGGCATCCCTCCCAGCAATGCCAGTGTCCTAGATCCCAGCACCGTGGTAACATATAGCAACATCGCTGTGTCAAACTCTCATGTAATCACTAATAATGATGGTGGAGACTCAAATCAAAGAGAGCCCACCACTGTCTTACCTTTCCACCCGTCATGGGGCTCATTCGGACCGGACCCTGCTACCTTCTACTGCAGCGCGGAAGGGAAAGACGCTGTCGGAGCTGGAACAGTGGGAGGAAAGGAGCCGGTAAGCTGGCAGTAGTGTTCAACCCTCTCAGAAGCATTACGACTACAGAGGCCTGACGCTCACCACACTGTCTGTTAAGTCAAACTGGGGTTGAGTTCAAACTGCAGTGCTTTTTTCAAACATATCTTTAAGAAAACCTGATCTTTTTTTTCATGTTTTTGTTGTAAAATAGGCTATATAATCAAATGTGTTGCATATTCAAATGTTTATACATTTGACATTTGAATAAAAATGTAAACCTTAAAGTTGTCTTCTAGTGTTTTTGACTTCGGTAAAGCCACAACTTGTTGCATACGAAGAGATGATTTGCGAGCTTTAGGCCGCGTTCACACAAAGTCAGGCGTTGTGGCGATTAGCACAGAGTCGTAAATCTTTGTGTGACATCATGTGTTGAACTTTAACTCTGCCCAGTCCAGAATGTGGTCGTAATGCACCTAAAAGCAGAAGATAAGAGACGAAGAAGAAGCACTTTGACCCGACCAATTGGACTTTTCCTGCATTTACTGTCCGCAAACTCAAACAAAGTGCCACAACGCCTGATTTGATGTAAGAGCAACAAAAAAAGGATGCACAAGGATATAGCTCCAAAATAAAACAGGAAATACACAAATCAATAATCTAAAACTATGACAAAGCTAGCTGTTTCCACTGGTTTTACATATTTTCTGCTAAGCTAAGCTAACTGTCCAGACTGTAGCTTCATATTTAACAGACACGCATCGATCTTCTCCTCTAACTTTCACCGTATAAGTATATTTTCCAAAATATTGAACCATTCCTTTAACTCTCAGACAGGAAGAGCCAATTTGTCCTCCTTATTCTAACTTTGCTCTTAAAGTCTAAAACTCATACCAGTCCTCACAGAGATAGACACATATGAGCCCACACACACACAGACACACACACACACACACACACACACACACACACACACACACACACACACACACACACACACACACACACACACTCTCGGCGTGCTGAAAGGTTTTGATATAACACCATAATGGGCTAATATTGACCTTGGTGGACCATCTCCTCTCTCGGAGCTGTCTGAGTACCTGCCCAGGATTGACCTGTTGATGGTTAACTACAGCGAGTGTGTGTGTGTTTTGTGACTGAATGATGCTCAGACAGTCGTTGTGAATGTGTGTGTGGGCAGCGTGTCTGCGTGAGAGAGCAGGTCTGCAACATTCAGACGAGTAAACACCTGCAAGGATGTAAAAACCAGAGACAGACGTGAAAACATCCAGACATGTTTGTCAGTATTTAGCTGATAACATGTTGATTTTTATACTGTGTCTTCTCCGTCTTTATGTGAACTCCCTTTTCTACAGATGAGGTCCATTATATATTACATACTTACCTCACAGGTGCATTTCTCAAGGCGGTGAGTATCGTTTGGTCTCATATCTTCACAAGTGTTACTGCCACTGTGACACTGATAACAGTGTTTAAATAGGAGTGGGTGCGGTCTATATAATGGCACATATGCCCTTTATGTATCCTTGTTAGATAAAACCTTTAAGAACTGAAGTTCTCAAGTTTGTGACCACAGGAATATGAGTTTGACTTTTATTTAAAGGTGCAGTATGAAGCTTTGGGGACTCCAGAAGAAAAAGATCTTCACTGATGGATTCTTTTTCCTACAGAAAATGAAATAAACAAACTCTCTTCACTTTCATGACTGAACAAACAAGCTGACCTCAAACGACGACACAGTTTCATACTGTTTTACTTTGTTTACATGTGGCGGACCCTGCCACCTGTCTAGCTTCAAACTGTGTTCTAGCGACATGATTTCCCTCTGAGAACAGCTCGTTTATTCACTCATGGAAAACAATAAATATCTCTGTTTGTATTATTACCTCATTAATAGTTTGAATTTCTTCTCCAAAACTACGTAGTGCCCCTTTAATGCATCTGTGTACATGCATGTATTTGAGGACATCATGTGTTTACCTCTGTGTGTAGTTCCTCCCCCCCCCGGACAAAAGTCCACCACGTCTGGCACGTTGTTGTTTTCAGATTCTTTCTAACACTTCACCTCCCACTTCTGCAAAACACAGAGTGTGAGCCGCTCCGAGACGCTTAATGTGCTCGAGCACATGTCAGATTTACCTTCTTGTTCCTCTACATAAATAGTTCAAGATGGTCAGAGATTTTAGTTTTGGTGCTCTAATTGGAAAGTTTTGCACTGAGCACAGAGGAAGCAGAGCGGCAGTGACGAGCCTGAAGACGGCCGAGTGTAGCATGTAGATGACGGGGGAGAGGGAGACCAGACCAGTGGGGTGAGGGAATGGGGGGAACGGGGAGAGAATAAAAAGAGAAGTTACTGAGCACCGGCCATTCACCTATTCATGGAGAGCAGCTCTCTGCCAGCTGACTGAGCTCCACAACACATCCCCACTCTGGTGCCACGGAACAAAAGAAGCTTTTTCAGTCCTGTTGTGAGAAGCATTTAATGCTTAAAGGTGCAGGATGTGAGGATTTTAGTGTAAAACATTCAGAAATGAACTACAACGATCAACAGTTTCCTGTGTTATGTTTAGACTGTGTGTTGTGTTCAAGAGAAATCTACTGAAGTTAGCATGCTAACCTGCTAGCCACGGGCCTGAAAACCTTTTTCTTTCGGCGGTCCAAAGCTCCAGTTCTGTTGGTGTTAACACCAACAATGCCCTGGTAATCTGGCTAGCTGCACGGCTAACTGAGCTAACCTGCTAACAGTAGCTACAGTCGTGTGTATATAAAATGTGTCAGAATTAACCACAAGAGGCCCAAAAAATAAAGTATAAAGTAAGAAACAAAATACAACACATCTAGTTTGTCTGTCCTGGTGTTTGAAATATTTAAATAGTTACATTAAAGAGTGATTAAATATACTGATAATCACATAATTTAATCAATAGATTGATGAGTCTGTGAGTCACTCTGCGATTGACCCTGTGTTTGAAAAATCGAAATAAAAAGATTCAAATTTTATAGTAAAGGCTTATTAAACATATTTTCTCCTCAGCCACCTGTCGAAGTCATACTCAAAGCAAATAGCAGACAACCAGATTAACAGCTAAATGCTGCTAACTGTAGCTGTAATTAGCTAATTAGCGCTCAGCTAGCAGTTCTATCAGCTGACTCTATCACCTCTTCAGGTACAAGGTGTTATTTCTAAGCCTGGACAGGGCTAGCTGGCTAACATGCTCACTTGTATCTCTCCACACAGAACATTCCATTGTTGTTTCTTCACATTCCATTAATCATTTTATTATCTTTTGAACATATTGCACCTTCAGGGTTTTATCACCTGTGAGATACTACACACGAGGGCCGACTGCTGTCATTGACACAGTTGGAGGTTGTGCTCTGTTATGTAATAGTTGGCACAGACACATTATTATGGAAAGACTGCAACTTTAAGGTTTATTCACTTTCTCTGCTGCTGACACTTGAAATCATGCGGTGGGTGAAAGCTCTGCGAGGCTCATACTTGTATTATAGGTTAGTAAAATCTGCAGTAGCCTTTGTAGAGGCTTTCTCTGCTGGTGTATTGACATTCCAGGTGGAGCGCTGATTAACATTTCATCACTGTGTCTCACTTTGTGTTAGCAGCTTGTTCTAATCGAACACGTGAGGTCTCTTTCATCCAGAATCCGGCTGCAGACTGAACCAGCATGCCAGAAACCAGCGTCACTTGTGCACACTGTGCTACTGACCCGAGGTCGCCCGGCTGATAAACACTGACCCCCATCAAACACACTGTGTGACATTTGTGCACCCTTTTGACGTACACAAAATGACAACAGAGTCAATATTTAGCTGCTGTTATACAGGGATAAAAGTTACTTTAGCCTGGTCCAGTGTGACCCGGCTACATGAGCAGAACTTCCCTCTGCTTCTAAAGGAGGAGTGAGAGAAACTATGAAAGTAGAGAGAGAGTGTGAGGTAAACATGTTAACTCATCAGGAATCCCACAACATTATCATGTCTGTGTCTATTGTTGCTTATTGAGTAACTACAACTCCTTTGATTGTCCCGTTAATGTCTGCCGCTGCTGTAAAGCCGCTGATTCTGAACGCGTCCTCTCAGGAATGTCATTGACACAGACTGCGTTATCTGAAACCGATAAGAGAACACACAAGAGTTGAGAAACAATCACATATGACCGGACCTGAGTGTGATTATGTCTGTGTTTATTACTGAACTTCTGTCCTTGCATCACTGTGAATATGTGCTGAAAGAATCTGACTAATAAAATGTGATTTTCAGTGAGATACCGTGATGATAATGTGCTTGTTATGCTACATTTCCTCTTTCAATTACAGCTGGATCAAGTGTTAGCCGTTTACAGAGCGTGCATTGTGTGGTTCTCAAGATAAAAGCATAATAGTCTATTGTCCTCTTTACAAAGCAGGACTACAAAGAACCTTTTTAAGAGCTGGTAATCAAATCCTTTCGCTTTCAGCTGTTTCCTGACGTTTTTGTACGACTACATTCACTCCCAGCACTCACTTTTCCTCTCTTCTTCTACCTTTCTCTGATGAGAAGTTCACTCCAGATTTAAATCTGGCGTAACTGGTTTATATCAAATTCAGTTATTCTGACAATAATGTAGAACATACTACATTTTATATCAAGGAAACTCCAACTGACAAGTTTAAAGGTGCAATATGTAAGAAAATTAGTTCAAAACATGACGGGATTCACATAAAAATCCTAATATCAGAATAACGATAAATAAAGACACTGATGTATTGCAGAGATCTCTATTGAAGTTAGCATGCTAGTCAACTAGCCCCTACTCAGTCCGGACTGCTAGCTGCACGGCTAACTGAGCTAACTATCTAGCAGCTATGATTAGCACTTTCTCTGGTGATATTCTGTGTCTTAATTTATTTGGAGAATCAATTCTTACATATTGCACTTTTAACTATATTTGAAATGTTAAGTGTTATGTCTTTACTCTGTAGTCCAGGTCGGTAGTTTAAAGGGCAACTCCACCAATTCTACACACTCACCTGTGTTGTGTTTACAGGTGTTGGTATCATTGGATATGTGAAAAAAGTAGTATTGCACCTTTTCTGGCCCTGGAGGATGCTGCATGTAATCTGATCAATTGCCTCCAGTGATGACACTCAGGTCATCAAGTTGCATTGTGGGTATTGTAGGCTTGTCTATGATTGTACTCCTATGACACTGTTGGACTCATTATGGACAGTTTAAACACAAATGATCAAAATACAGCAGAGCCACAGATATTCCACACGTTCTTCTTCCTTTTGTTGAGCTGGGAATGAGACGCAAAATCAACTTTTCTTACAAATAGCACTTTTCAAAGAACAACACAGTGCCATACTGTTTTACTTTGTTTATATGTGGCGCCCTGCCACCTTCGTAGCTTCACACAGTGCCCTGGGGACATTATTACCTCACTGATATTGTGAATATTAAAAATTCAGAGCTGGATTTTCCTCTGCAGAACTACATAGTGCTCCTTTAAGGACACGTTTGTTTATCATGACTGATTATTTCTCTCTTAAAACTCCATATTGCACCTTTAACACCTTTAACGACCCTCCTAACACTGTATTATAAGGTGTTCCACGTCATCACAGCCACAGTACGTGCAGGTGTGTCCCGAGCTCTTTAAATGCTGCCGCTCGCTGCGTGCTGGCGTGCCCTCTGCTGTGATTGGCTGAGAGCGGAGGAGGGGGGCGTGGCTGGTTACGTCATGCCAAAGAGAGGGATGAGAGCTTATGGAGAGAGAGAGAGAGAGAGAGAGAGATTAACAGGGAGTAGGAGGCAGGCGCAGTAGCAGACTCGTATATCCGCCAGACGGAGACGGACGGTGCCAGCTGCTAGCTGAGTTAGCTAAGTTAGCTGAGTTAGCTCCAGTAGAGACAGTTAGCAACTAGCTTCAGAGGTCCTCGCGCTGTGACTGTGTGAGCGGCTGAGTGTTCGTGTCCCTCTGTGTGTGTGTGTGTGTGTGTGTGGTGTGTGTGTGTGTGTCCCGAAGTCACTCCGTCTGTGTGAGCGTGTGTGTGTGTGTGTGCGGTGTGTGTATATAAACCCCCCTCACACACACCTCCTCCTCTTCCTCTTCTTCTTCTTCCTCTTAAAAGAGCAGACACACACACATAAACACACTGTGACAGTCGGCTGTTTACATTCGGTGTCCGGTTACCTGACAGCGGCACAGCTCCACCAGCACGTGAGTACTGATGTGTTACCTGTGTGTGTCCGAGTATGAATGAGTCGCGCGTGTGTGTGTAGCTGTCATTGAGTGTGTGTGACCTACACCTCCTCACCTGTCCTCCTGAGTGTCTGACTGGATCCATGTGGGAGCTCACTTGCATGTCAGCGTGGTACCAGATGTCCCGAGCGTGGTTCTGCAGCTCTGCAGAACTACATTTTCAAGTTGCGTGCCCGCCCGGAACCAGCATCTGCACATCAGAACTGCTCCACACTGTGACACTCGTAAAGTGGAGCCATGCTAACACTGTGTGCAGCCGACATGTGCACATGGAAACTTGAACCTGACCTAGCTGAAGTTAGCAGAGTGCTCTGGGGGTGTTGCAGGAGTCTCGTAAAATCTGTTGTTTTTTCAATGGAGTTTCGTATTAGCATGAGTTAGCTCCCTGGCACAACTTGTTACCCACTGTTGCTTCCTCACCTGCAGAATGTCTGGTGGGTTTATACATTATCTTGACTGTAAGGAGGGATTTATATGGCAGGACTGTATTTCCTGTTGTCTCTTTTCTCAGACAGGAATAAATGTTCACATGTTGAAACTTGTAGATTGCATAACATGCTTGTTTCCTTGTATGCTGCACATGAAAGGAGCCTGAAGGCGTCTGCTGGTGTGTTTAATGACCTGATTTCTCGCACTGTGTTGCAGAAAATGGCTCTCTGCTCTTTCACCTTTGAACCTGTGCATGTGTGTCTGTTGTGTCAGAATCGTGGTTTGCTTGGACAGTTTGTTCATCCTCAGAACAACCTTTACTCCGCTTTAAGCAGCGCTGCAGGCCGGACAGCTGTCCCGTCCCAGAGCTCAGGGAGGCCCTCCTCAAACCCTGTAGTTATCCTCCAAACTCAAGGAAATCCTCCGAAGGTGACATGATTTATGCAGGAAGGTCTTAGCTGTCTTAAAGTAACTGTGGTGTCCTTGTGTGTTTGATGGACATGGCTATTTACTGGTCACAGGTTAAAGTTCAGGGAAAATGGGATGCATTATAGTTTGAGGGGGTTCAGTGCTCCCCTTGTCTTGGACACACAGGACTAGCTGAGCTGTTGTGATTCCAACAAGGCACAAAATAAAATGTAAACATGCTGCAGAGTCATCTGAGTTATCGTATAGCTCACAGTTTAGGTTTAGACATGGTACTCCTTGTGTTACCATCAGTATGTGCTGGGATGCACAGAGCCTGAGGGTGGTCAGAGGTTATTACATTTCCATAAGCAAGGCTTGAATTATGTGATTTATTTATTTATTTTTTTGGTGAGCAAGCCTTTTAAATCTCATTTCTTGCAAGTTTCAAAATCAGCCTGTGTGCTTTTTAAGGCTAAATCAAATCAGGAGTGCAGAGAGAGCGTTTAGAGCAACATCAAGTGTTTTGTATCACAAATGGAACAGCGTGTCTCTGAACATGAGCCACAGAAGGTGTTTTGACTCTTCTGTCAGCTCTTAAAGGAAGCACGCATCAATCCAACTCTGTCCGTGCTTCTAGTTAGGGATGTCGCACATTTTTGACTTTTTTCAGTATGCCTCTGTACTTGTTCTTCGGGGCTGTTGGCTAATTATGCTCCTGACCTGTTGTTGTGGTTCCCATGGTGGAAATAAGAAGAAGGAGTTGTCTCCTTTCATACTACCAGGGCTGCAATGAGTTGTGTAGGAGTTGGAGTGGAATCTGTCAGACCAGGAGGAAGCTAGTCGTACACAAAGACCGTGTACTGCTGGTGAGAATAAACTGATAATGTCCAGGGCACTCGATTACTTTCTGAAGGGGATGAAATGAAGATTGTTTTTGCACCTTTTGCTGAAGTATTTGGTCATTTTTTTGTTGAAGTACAGCCAGTTTATCTTGAGTAGGTTCATCTTGCTGCACTTAAAAAAAAACTTCTGACAAAACGTTCAATTAAATGCTCAATTTGAAGCTTTCAAGCTATTAAACCCTGCAGCTCCGTTACTCACTCGACCCTCTCCGTGTTATGTCCATCCTCTTGTCCCATTAGAACAGGAAAAGCATTAGATTAAAGGGTTAGTTCAGATATTTTGAAGTGGGGTTGTATGAGGTATTATCCGTAGTTGGAGTGTTACCTGCAGGAGATGATGGTCGGCACGCTCCCAGTTTGGAGGAGCAGCAGGAGGACCAGCAGTGAAGCTGATGATAATTTTCACTGCTTTACCTCGCTGTCAGACATCCCTTTTCAGCGAGCCAACTGAAGCTGTTTTGCTCTCTTCCATGTCACCAGACTCCTTTTGACAGAAGCAGGGCTCGTTCAGATGTGAGCCGTTATGTTAAAACACTGACTGTCAAACAATAGCACAAACTAATTAGCAGATCGAGATGGAGCAGTAACTTCTGTGTTCTGTGTGGTAAAATAGCTGTTTTTGTCAAAGGAGTCTGGTGTCTGGTGTCTGTTCCCCCTGTCATCCATCTCTCCCCCTCGACAGATTTTGTTGAGCGATTTTGTTCCTTTCCTACGAACAAACACTAAGTATGAAGACTTTCCTCTAGAGGAAAATCTAAAAATCACAAGGTCAAATTGAAAAAAATGTCCCTGACGGTCTGTGATAATTTCCCGGCCTCTCTTTTAAACTATCAGTTCCAGTAAAAATGTGAAAAATTGGCCAGGACGACAGCGTGCACTTGCTATTTAAGAATTATTTAAGAAATGTGGTGTTTATCCAGCATATTGCATCCGAGGGGAGCAGCGGGAGCAGCGGGAGGCCGGAGCATATTGTTGACACAGCTGGTTGTAGCTGAGTGACAGTGAAAGTTGAGAGCTAATTGTAGCAGCTCACAATCTGTCAACGTACCACCAACGACACTTCATGTTCTGATCCAGATAGTGGTTTGTTTGTTGTTGTTTTGAAGCGTTCCAGGTCTTTAAGTCAGGAGATTCAGACGGTGTTGTTGTCTTGCTCAAGGGTCCTTTTCCAGGTGCTGTTTAAGGTCAGAGCATTTCTTGTTTATGTGAAGCAGCTCGTGAATTCAAACTTTGATACCAACCTTTCCACAAGCTCCATGTTCTAACCTTTCTGTCACCACTGCCCACTTTTCAGTCCGGTCACAAGCATCTGTTTTGGTGAACACGCTGTCGGCCTTGGTAACCTCGTTCCTGCTTTCCAAGCATGTGCTGCTGTTGATGATCGGGACCACAGACGTCATCGTTAACTGTTGCTCGCCTCCGTGACGCGGCTGCAACCACAATCTCACTCCTGCACGATTTAAGGACGACACTGTTCTGGTGTTTGTATTATTAACTCAGTCTATGAGCGGCTCTTAGTTTATGTCCTTATGTCCGTTTACATTTGGATTAAGGAGTAAATCTTTAATGGAACTATTAAGAAGATATTACATCGACATGTGTTTGAGGAGCCCTGACTCATTTGTACACACAGACTCATCCGTTCTACCTGTCAGATGACGGCCAGGTGGGAAAGAGGAGGAGACTGCTCAGGTGGAAGGAGGAAGGGAGGAAGGGAGTGAGGATGAATGCACACTCTTGTTGTTCAGTCAAACTCTGCAAATAGACTTTGAGTTATTCCCACTTTTTGTACATCAAACAATTAAGCAACCGGTCTACCAGGATGGATGAGTGTGTGTGTGAGAGTCAGTTTGAGCTCATGTGAGGTAATCTGCTGTGTAAACTTGTCGTGGCTGGTGTTCTGTCACGTTCTGTTCCTCTAGAGCCGGCTCATACTCAATATTTGGGGCCATAATTGATATATAATAGTACAAATATAAGATATATTGGCATATACACACACTTTCTTTCCTTTTGAAATGATCCCTCAAATGAAAAAACATTTGTTGCAGCGATATGTGATGCAGGCCAAATGTTTTAAAGTTTAATAGTTAACTTTATTATCAACATTTTCTCACATTAGTACACTGGAACAATGAACTTTATTGGGAATTTGACAATTATAAAGAAGCATCAGGCATCTTCTTTTGCATTATGTTCTGTAATAAAACAAATTAATAAAGATGTTTTGGTATTAGATCTATCTTTGATATGTATTGACCGATAAACAGCTGGACAACAACAGATTTAATTTAGGATCCAAGTTGCCTGAAAGTACAGAATAAGTCAGGCTGAGCTATTGGAAAAATGTGTTTTAAGTAAAATTAAGAATAATTGCTTTTGATATAATGATGCATCTGTGGGCGCTCTCAGTATCTTACTCCTGTCGTCCTGCGACAGCTTTCATCCATCAGCAAAGACGATTAAAAGTATGTGATGGTTGAAACTTTTTGTTAGTCCCTTCAGTTTTCATTGATCGGCCATTTTTCAGATTAGACGTGTTGGTTTGATGTTGCATCCTTCTCCTCTCTCTGGTCTGACTCAGTGTGCCTCACACAGAGCTATCTGATTGGTCACAGCTCACATGTAATAACCTTCCAACGCAGAACACTAGAATATTGTATTTCCTGCCAAAATACAGTGAGAATGCTAGAAAGTGGAAACTAGATTAATAAAACACAATGTAGGGGAGATAAAGTATACAGTTGCAAAAAATACCTCAAAAGTAACTAAATTGTACTGAGTTATTCTTTATTTTGGCAACAAGATTTTCATCCATTACTGCAAAAATATGGTTCTGCTTGATTACTAGTAATCAACTGGCATCAACATCTTATTGGTGATCCATGTATTCAACACAGCTCTGTGTGTCCATAACACACGGGTAAGGTCACAAAAGACTAATGTTCAGTGTCCTAGAGACAGTCTGTTAAGGTAATACCTCTCCATCAGCCAATTAGGGCAAAGTTAATGCTAGTTTTATGTGTCACAACATCACAGACTGTGTGTCAGAATAGAAAACAGAACTTTGAACCCTCAGAAGTTAATGCATGAGCCAGAAAACTCACCGCGTACACACACACACTGGCTATCTCAGTGGCCTTCAACCTTTAACTGCAGATAGAGCGCAGTGGGATGCGTGTCTGGCATGATTTAGCCGTCAGACAGATGGCTGACAACAGCTTTGGTTATTCAGAAACTTTGCTGTCAAGACATTTGTGCTTATTCTCGTCTGTGTTCGTGTGTGTGTGGATGATTCAGAGACAGGACAACAGAGAGAGACGGGGTCATTGAGTCCATTTGGCGTGAAACTGATCCACATTCCATTTTGGCTTTCCGGCTGTAATTAAATTCAGCGTTTGTTTTGTGTTGCGGCCATTTTTGAAAGTATTGTTGGCATTTGGGAATGAGGTGGGGAAGAGGCTGTACTGTGAACTGTGTCAGCCAAACTCTGCCTCCAGGTCTCAATATGTCGGATCTTTTGACTCTCTTGTTGATGCTTTCTGTTTGTCGAGGTCAAACTAGTCCTGACCATATTCCCAAGGCGGCCATTTTCCTTTGACATCACACTCAGAGTGTGAAGTGCAGACGTACACGTACTGTTGTGTTCCAGGACGCAAGTTGCCTAAACAAAGGGAGTTTGACCGATTGTTATAATTTCACTGCTTCCTGATTGATTAGCAACTGTGAAGACAACGTATAGTTTCATCCAGAGGAACAACAGACCGTATTTCAAAGTAAAACAACAGTTCTGATAACGGCTAACGTTACCATTCAACCACGTTCCAGCTAACGTTGCTGTTTAATAGTGTAAAGCAACACAACGTGTAACAATTTGGATTAGCGGCAATTATTTCAGAAACATCGACACACATCTTGGAGACACTGGAGACACGCTGGATTAATGAAATGGTGACGTTGGCTAGGAAGTTGTTGAGTGTTCACATTAGCTAACGGCAGGTTAGGTCTGTTGTTTTAATGAGAAATATTACCCAATGATTAGTCTTTTCAGTTGCTTAACAATTTGTCTGACTCCCTGTTTTTATAGGACCTGAATCTTGAACACAGCAGCAAAACAATATCCAATAATTCAAGGTCTGAACCTCGAATATGATCTATTAAATGTACCTCAGTTACAAAAACACAATGTCTCATGCTTGATTTTGTCCCTCTGACTCGACACTTCAAATCTTTTGACACTTTTCCTCTGCATTATGTATTACAGAATAAACAAAGGCTCATAGCTACAAGTTTCCAACTGGTCTTGACCTCTAGATTTAATCTTGTGGGACTAAACGTCCTCCCTGACTAGCCAGATTTCTGCCCACTGGTTTGAATTATACAGTGACGAATAAGGTTTTAAGTTGACCAAAAATTTAAATAGGTTAAAACTGAGATCAATGTAGTTTTTACCTTTTATGAGGATGTTATGTACCCATTTTAAAAATTTCATTTTAAAAAAATGTATTTTATGTGTTTTAATTTAGAGTTATTTGATGACACCAGTCAAAAATGTCATACCGGATAACGTTAATGAATTTTCAAAATATTATTATACTACAACTTTTCAAGTCAATAATGCTTCATAAATATGTAAAGTAAGACAGTTGCGAATATTTAAAGCTCAGAAAATGAAACTTAGACATTTCCTTTTTTTCATTATAATGTGTTTTCTGTAGACATGACCCTACTTGCTCAAGTTCTTACCTACATTTTAATGCTGCAAAGTGATTCAATCTGCAAAATGTCTGAAAATCCTTAACAGTACTTGGCATCATACTATTATTGTTTTCTCAACTCCATAAAATGAAATTATGCATTTTAAGGCATTATAATCAGCGTTATCCCACCTGACTGAAATCGTTACTCGGTATGACACTTAATGTTTCCACTTGAAATGTCATCTTTACACAACCTAAATATTATTGATATTCATCAATAATCCATGTTTACATCAGAGTAACAGCGGGACAGTCGACTAAGGGACACATAACATTTTAAAAACTTTAAGCAATTTAAAGTGCTCAAATACTAAAAAATGCTTAAAAATACCATTATTAAAATATAATATGCCAGCAATAAATTTAAATGTGCATAATAATGTGTTAATATCACAATAAGAATGGAAATTATACAAATAAAAGCATAAAACAGTACTACTGTCAAATATGTGTCATTCTGTATAACAGATGACACTGTGGGGTAACAGAAAATAACTGTTATCCTATATGACGAAACTCCGATTGAAACTCAATCAGGCAGTTGTTTTGGCAACCTATAGAAATCTGCAAACTTGACCCTCAACATGAAAGTGTATAATTTCATATAAACCAAACACATTTGCATAAAATCAACATTATATATGTTTTTTAGCGTTATCCCATATGACACAGGATTTTACAACATAGTGTACCAGTGACTGAAAAGAGTAAATAAAGCACATTATATAAACCACTTATTAACCTTTCACCATTGTTTGGGGGTCCTTTTGGGTCTTCCTGATGGCCTAACTTCATGTCTGATAATGTGTGCCCCATAATGCCCCATAAATTTGCTCCAGCTTGCTTGTTATCCCGGATGACATTGGCTGACATACCAGTTTTGGGACGAGCTGCTCAAAAGCATAACAATCCACTGGATGTCTAATTTTTTGTAACATTTTCATGTATCAAAGGCAACACTCATATAATAATGCCTGGGGCAGAGATTTTTTAATTTATTTTCTTTTCAACTATTTTGTAGCTTTTTTGCATTTCACCATGAGGTCCGGACAGTTATCCGGTATGACATTTTGTGACCATTGTGTCTAATAACTCTTAAACTTTGTAAAACCCTCAATACATGTTCCTATCATTAGATAAGCAGAGATTAACAGATTGAATTAATGTGTTTTTTATTAAGATTTTTTGTGTTTTTACTCCATAAATGTGCTTTGGACATCAAAATTGCACGTCACGTCATTGTGCCCTCTGTTGCCTGGGTGCTTTCAGTGATCGCAGCCACGTAACTCTTAGAAACTCAACCCAGCAACTCTTAGAAAGACGGAGCTCGTAGTGTCATGCAAAACTGAAACCAGTGGGCTGGTTGGAAGATGGATGGATCATTTAAATGTGAGACGAGGCGACAACCCCCAGTCAAATTTATTGGTTTTAGACTGAGTTAAAGGCAAAGGTCACATTCCTGTTCCACAGTTAGAACATCCGGAAAGGTCTGTTAAAAGGCCCGAGGGGAACTTTGTCAGAAGGAGCTCGCTTTCAACACATCTGACAGGTTATTTCAGAAGTATTCATGCTCAGGAGAGTTGTTCATGATTCCATTTTTGTTGGGAGTTCTTGACAGGAATTTCCAAGTAGTCTGTAAAATGTATGCTTTTTAAAAGTTACAGAAAAAAGAAACATATACAGTAGCATTCCTGATGATATGATGTATAGATGAGGTGGAAGCTGCATGGATAATGGCTGTGTGCTTATCTGTGACATTAGTTATCTGTTCAGTGACGAGCTCTGGGTCATTCTTTGTTTTATGTGACCGGTGCAGTTAGATTTAAAGCATTGTAACACAGGGATCACATGAGCAGTCTGACTCGGTTTACAGAATAACTGATCCCAGTGTAAGCCTTGTAATCCATCTGAAAGAGATTTGCTAAATTATGTGTTGTGTAAAAAAACCAAGAAAAGTCATGTGGTTAAATAATCAAGTGTTCCTCTTATTGTGTCCACCCTGTGTGTGTTTGTTAGTGAAGTGGTCCCAGATTCAAACAGGGAAAGTCTGAAAATATCCGTTCATAATCGACATGACTTGGTCTGTTTGTCCGATCCAATAACCTGTCGTGATTAATAGACATCTATTGATCGAGTTGCATCTGCTGGGCTCTCAGTGAGACGGCCGCTGTCGTCGGGTTGCAGTTTTGATGGCAGTAGATGAGTTATATCAGTGGCAGCACTTCTGTCTTTTCACTCATGACTATATGTTGTGCTATGACATGCTGCGGATGATAATCTGCATTCCTGCTTCACCAGTCACATGAAATCAAAGTCACACTTTATTGTGTTTTTTACTCAAGTAATGTTTGGTTTTGTTTTTGAAATGTGCAGTTAAATCTACGGACTGTGACTTAATCTTCATTATCTCAGAGTGAGAGAACTGAACTGTGCGTGTGATGTTGCACGTTAAACTTTCCTGATGCTGCTTACTTGACCTGAGATGATGATGGAGCACTCATGTTCTCCTGGGACGGTCTGATATCCACAGATATGTTGTTCCTCCAGCTTCCAGTCTTTGGGTGTGTTCATGAGATTTAATCATAGCATGGAAACAACTTGGACACTAAGTGAGTTGTTGCTGATTCTCTAAAACTATTAAAATATTGAGATACTTTTCATTTTACCAGGGTTGATTCTAATAAATTAGGGTTCTTACTAATCTAGGTCACAGCCAGCCAACAAACAGCATATTGCTAATACATGTGAGCAAAAACTGATGCGCAACATGTAAATTAATAAACAGATTTACTTCTGTCCGCCATTCTTCTGCATATATTATGTCCAGGTCAGGAAGTCGTGTGCCATAATTCTTGCGTACTGTCCGAGATGTTGTTCTGCCTGGAGAGGGCGCTGACATGAATCTGTCATGAGTCCTAAACCACTTCGATAAACGTCTCATTCTGTATGTTTTTGCTCCGTCTGTCAATTCCTTTAGTTTGTTGGTTTGTGAGCAGGATTACACAAAAACTACTGAACAGATTCCCATGAAATGTGGGCGGAGGATCCCAGAATAGACCCCATTAAAGGGATATTCCGGTGTAAGTTTAATCCATGGTCTAAATCACCGTGAAACTGTGTTAGACTCCCTCTCGAGAGATCAAGTTAGCAGACCGCTAATTTACGGAGTTTTATCAACCTCAGAAACGACCACACGACAACAATGGATGTTTAGCAGAGTTTTAATGCCCCGGACTATGTGCTGAGACCCTATTTGTACTGTTGCTGAAGTTTGGTGCTGTTCTGAGCATTATTTGAGGCTTTTTGGTGGCGGTTTATATTTGGATCCATTTACTGCAGTGTATTGTTGTCGTGCAGTCGTTTCTGAGGTTGATAAAACTCCGTAAATTAGCGGTCTGCTAACTTGATCTCTCAAGAGGGAGTCTAACACAGTTTCACGGTGATTTAGACCATGGATTAAACTTACAACGGAATATCCCTTTAACTTTTGGTGTGGATCCTGATAAAGGTCCACATCCGTGAATTATTCTCACCTTCTTTAACATTGTGAGATGGGTGTTTAATGACGTTTGTGTTAATTACTCAGTAATGCGTAGATCAGGCTGAAAAGGGAGGGCCTGTACCGTCAGTGGTCTGTCACCTGTCAGGGTTTTGGGAGCAGTCCGAGCCGAAGAGCCCCACAAAAACATAATTATTTAGTTCTTTCTTATTTTCCTGTCCTGGTAAAGAAGAGCTTTATCTCTCAGGCGTTCACTGGAGCCAGAGATGGAGACAAACACCCGTTAGACAAAACCAAAATGAACCTCAGTGTGCACAGATTAGGTGACATTCTTTTCATACCAGAACTCATCCTTGAGTTTGCCTCATTGCGTTTTGGCCATGCGACTCATGCTACTGGTGAACCACTCGCCTTTTACCCGCATTTTATTGTTTGCTCCATCCGTTGGTGCAGAGAGACGGGAACACAGGAAGGAAGAAGGTAACGAGCTACATTACAAAAACTGTTGGATAATAAGGAAAGAGCAAAATCTTGGAATGAGAGAATGTCAGATGGCTGTTTGGTGCATTTTCACTAATGATATTAGCTGTGTAAAAAAGATAAAAGAATAAGGCTGCATCTAACAATTACTTTCATTATTGATCAAAGTTCACCCAAAATAAAATTCAGTCATTATCTACTCATCTCCATGCCGATGGAAACCCTTTCTGGAGCTTCTCAGAAAAACAGCGTTGCAGCTTTCTCCTCAACAACTGGAGCAGATGAGGATTTCTTTAAAAACATGAAGTGGCTGCATTCACCTCGTTCTGTGTTAATTTCCAGGATTAATTGATTAATCATCCTACCTATAAATTGTCAAAAAGAAAGGGCTCATCACAATTTCTCAGAGCCCAAAAGTGAAGTCTTTAGAAAGCTTCTTTTGTCCAGCCAACAGTCTCTTCACTTATATGAAAGTGACAAAGAAAAGCAGCACATCCTCACATTTCAGAAGATGGAAACAGCATATTTTTGGCACTTTGGCTTGAAAAATGACTGAAACAATGAATGTTTGGCGTTTTTCTGTTCATCAACTAATTGATTAAATGACTCATTATTGTAGCATCAGTGGAAAATCATTAAAAGTTGCTTTCCACTGAGTCTGGTAGACTTCCAGCTTTTGATGGGTCAAAGAGCATTTTCAGAGAGCAGGCCACTTCCTATGTGGTTAAATGAAGCATGATGTCAGGCCATCTCTTGTTTCCTGTCATGTTTCTTTAGCAGGTCATCTTAAAGAAACTAAGGTTGTAACGGGACACCAGGTTATTGCTTATTCTCTCTGTCTGCCTGCCTGGTCATCATTTCCACCTGACCAAAACAAATATACTGATAAGGTGAAATGTTGTATTTCAGCTGTATGAGCTGAGGTCGAGGCAGGACACGAATGATATTTGACCTGTTTTTGCCCGTCTGCCTGGTTCATTGGTCCTGCTCCCTTCTGCTCCTCTCTGCTCCTCTCTGCTCCCTTCTGCTCCTCTCTGCTCCTCTCTGCTCCTCTCTGCTCCCTTCTGCTCCTCTCTGCTCCTCTGTGCTCCTCTCTGCTCCTCTGTGCTCCCCTCTGTGCTCCCCTCTGTGCTCCCCTCTGCTCCCCTCTGCTCCTCTGTGCTCCCCTCTGCTCCTCTGTGCTCCCCTCTGCTCCTCTGTGCTCCCCTCTGCTCCCCTCTGCTCCTCTGTGCTCCCCTCTGCTCCTCTGTGCTCCTCTGTGCTCCTCTCTGCTCCCCTCTGCTCCTCTCTGCTCCCCTCTGCTCCTCTGTGCTCCTCTGTGCTCCCCTCTGCTCCTCTGTGCTCTCTGTGCTCCTCTGTGCTCCTCTGTGCTCCCCTCTCTGCTCCTCTGTGCTCCTCTCTGCTCCCCTCTGCTCCTCCGTGCTCCTCTGTGCTCCTCTGTGCTCCTCTCTGCTGCTCCTCTCTGCTCCCCTCAGCTCCTCTCTGCTCCTCTCTGCTCCTCCTGTGCTCCTCTGTGCTCCCCTCTGCTCCCCTCTGCTCCTCTGTGCTCCTCTGTGCTCCTCTGTGCTCCCCCCTGCTCCTCTCTGCTCCCCTCAGCTCCTCTCTGCTCCCCCCTGCTCCCCTGTGCTCCCCTCTGCTCCTCTCTGCTGCTCCCCTCTGCTCCTCCTGTGCTCCTCTCTGCTCCCCTCTGCTCCCCTCTGCTCCTCTGTGCTCCTCTGTGCTCTCTGTGCTCCTCTGTGCTCCCCTCTCTGCTCCTCTGTGCTCCTCTGTGCTCCCCTCTGCTCCTCTGTGCTCCTCTGTGCTCCCCTCTGCTCCTCTGTGCTCTCTGTGCTCCTCTGTGCTCCTCTGTGCTCCCCTCTCTGCTCCTCTGTGCTCCTCTCTGCTCCTCTCTGCTCCTCTCTGCTCCTCTCTGCTCCCCTCTGCTCCTCTGTGCTCCTCTGTGCTCCTCTCTGCTCCTCTCTGCTGCTCCTCTCTGCTCCCCTCAGCTCCTCTCTGCTCCTCTCTGCTCCTCCTGTGCTCCTCTGTGCTCCCCTCTGCTCCCCTCTGCTCCTCTGTGCACCTCTGTGCTCCTCTGTGCTCCCCCCTGCTCCTCTCTGCTCCCCTCAGCTCCTCTCTGCTCCCCCCTGCTCCCCTGTGCTCCCCTCTGCTCCTCTCTGCTGCTCCCCTCTGCTCCTCCTGTGCTCCTCTCTGCTCCCCTCTGCTCCTCTGTGCTCCTCTGTGCTCCTCTCTGCTCCCCTCAGCTCCTCTGCTGCTCCTCTGCTGCTCCTCTGCTGCTCCCCTCTGCTCCTCCCTGCTCCCCTCTGCTCCTCTGTGCTCCCCTCTGCTCCTCTCTGCTCCTCCCTGCTCCCCTCTGCTCCTCTGTGCTCCTCTCTGCTCCTCTCTGCTGCTCCTCTCTGCTCCCCTCAGCTCCTCTCTGCTCCTCTCTGCTCCTCCTGTGCTCCTCTGTGCTCCCCTCTGCTCCCCTCTGCTCCTCCTGTGCTCCTCTGTGCTCCCCTCTGCTCCCCTCTGCTCCTCTGTGCTCCTCTGTGCTCCTCTGTGCTCCCCCCTGCTCCTCTCTGCTCCCCTCAGCTCCTCTCTGCTCCCCCCTGCTCCCCTGTGCTCCCCTCTGCTCCTCTCTGCTGCTCCCCTCTGCTCCTCCTGTGCTCCTCTCTGCTCCCCTCTGCTCCCCTCTGCTCCTCTGTGCTCCTCTGTGCTCCTCTCTGCTCCCCTCAGCTCCTCTGCTGCTCCTCTGCTGCTCCTCTGCTGCTCCCCTCTGCTCCTCTGTGCTCCCCTCTGCTCCTCTCTGCTCCTCCCTGCTCCCCTCTGCTCCTCCCTGCTCCCCTCTGCTCCTCCCTGCTCCCCTCTGCTCCTCTGTGCTCCTCTGTGCTCCTCTCTGCTCCCCTCTGCTCCTCTGCTCCTCTCTGCTCCTCTCTGCTCCCCTCTGCTCCTCTCTGCTCCTCTCTGCTCCTCTGTGCTCCCCCCTGCTCCTCTCTGCTCCTCTCTGCTCCTCCCTGCTCCTCTGTGCTCCTCCCTGCTCCTCTCTGCTCCTCCCTGCTCCTCTCTGCTCCTCCTGTCCCACTCGGGCCTCTGGATGCTGTATCTGTTTCCCGGTGTGACGCTGGTGCTTTGTGTAGGTACAGGATACTGTTTCAGCTTCCACTGAGTTTCTTCAGACGGCCTCACGGGATTCATTGTTCAGTCAAAGAGCCTTAAATCATTGATCTTTGGTTTCTCTTCTTTACAGTTAATTCTTAACACACAACTATATGAAGAACACCAGTTAGAAACAGTAAAAGATTCCTCCATTAAGTAAAAACGCACCTTTGTCCTGTTTGCTTCAGCAGACAGTCCCTGCAGTCTGTCCACATTCCAACGAGGGGGAGACATTCAGTGTTTATGTAACTACATTTTTGTTTAATTTGATCAGCTGTTATTAGAGATAAGATCACTAATGATATAAAATGGGAACACTTGTCCACATTGTTTCTCTGCTGTTCTCTCTATGCATGATGGGACAGGCAGTGAACAAACTCACTGTTCCTGCGTCCGGTGTAGTTGGTAATCTAGACCTGAACTATAATCATGTCAGCCATCATGTGATGCATTGGTAATGTATAGTGACCGCACTGCATGCTGTCATCTTTAATCCTGTACAGGACACATGTGGTAATCACCCCCAGCGTCACCCTGCAACCACAGGTAGTGAACAGGAAGTGTTGAGAGTTCGCTTGGCTCGAAGATATTGAGGGTTTGTTTCTGTCTCTGTCACAGTTACCATGAAAAGTTGAGTCTAACGTTGTTGGATTATGGTCCAATTTCCGTTATAGTTTAGAATATAGCACATGTATTGATAATGAACCAAACATAATGCTAAATATAACCAAACGTTCTTTTTTGGTTTGATTTAGTTTCATAATATTCAAATCCTTGGCTTTCCAACCAGTTGCAGCTCATCAGCTGAGTCTCTTGACTGCATCGCTGTTGTTTGGCCACAGGGTGGCAGCAAAGGACTGTCGCTGGACTGTAACTGTGCAGCAGAGCAGAAGAAGAAACTCCCACCACTGCAGTCACACTGCAGGCTCACCATCAGACAGCTCCCACAGTCAAGCTGCAGCTCCCCATTATCAATGAGACACTTAGCATCTCTGTGGAGAGGCAGTCAAAGCATGTGTTAGTGTACCTGTGTACCTGTGCACCTGTGTACCTGTGCACCTGTGTACCTGTGTACCTGTGTACCTGTGTACCTGTGCACCTGTGTACCTGTGTACCTGTGCACCTGTGTACCTGTGCACCTGTGTACCTGTGTACCTGTGCACCTGTGTACCTGTGTACCTGTGTACCTGTGTACCTGTGCACCTGTGTACCTGTGTACCTGTGCACCTGTGTACCTGTGCACCTGTGTACCTGTGTACCTGTGCACCTGTGTACCTGTGTACCTGTGCACCTGTGTACCTGTGCCATTTACATGTGCTTGTAGGTAAGTTTGTCTGTGTATGTTTGGGAGAGTGCGCTTCAGTTTGGTAATTGTGTCTTTAGGGGATCATTGATTGTAAAAGCAGCTATGAAACCCCGGTGCCAGTGTTTCTTTGAAGGATAAATATCAGCAAGTTTGTGTCTTTTCTACAATGAAATCCACGATTGTGGTGAACAGCAGCAGTTTGTTTGGTTCAGTCTTTGTTTGTGTGATCTAAAGCTTCTGTGGTGGGAAGAAGGAGATTTATGTCTTCATTTTATTATTTTAATTTGACCACAAACCCACCAGAAAGTCTTTAATTAGACACACCTGCAGCTGATTGGCTGGCTGTCCTGCAGTTTCCTTTTATGGAAATCCAATTCTTCTTTGTTGGAAGAAGTTTTTCAGTCAGCTGTCATTCCAGCTACAGTATTCTGTGCTCTTGTGTTTCTGCCTCCCAGCATGTGGTCCGCCCCTGCACTTAATATAATAGACATAATTAACTGATTGAGAAGTCCTCATGCAATATTAATGTGTTTTTAATTCTAACACAACATTTGTGGTATTTTCAAAATAGAAGTCAGTCATAATATCCCCTGTAACGGCAAACAATCGAGCACCAACTGAGTTCTGTTCATATAAATATGGATTATATACAATTTATATAGTATTATATTGACTTTATCATGTTTAAGAGATGCAACATAAAATAACGTCTTCTCTCATCTAAAGTGAGTCATTCATGATTCATACATAAGAAAGCTTTTCTTCTTCAGGATTGTAAAAATCTAAGATTCTGTGTAAATATCGTTACAACACCATTTCACAAAGTTCTAAGAGAATACTAACATCCTAACAGGGCCCGCCGCTTTAGGAGATTTAATCTCTCTTAAAATGGCTCCCACCCCTTGTTTAATCATTTTCAAAGCACCACCATCCTTTTATGATTTTCCTTTAAGCGTCTTTTTTCACAGGAGACACTGAACTTGGCAAATTGTTATTGCAAGAAAGTATGAGCTGTAGGTTTTGTGTCTCCCTCCCTTCCTTTCTTGTTAAGTTGTAAGTGTATGAACATTAAACATGTCCTCTCCTCCTCTCAGGATGTTGAGCTACGCTGTGATCCGAGGCGGCCTCGGCCTGCTGGCCGTGAAGCGGGCCTGCGCCCTCTCTCGCCTCGCCCACACTTCCCGCCAGAGCGAGTATCGACCAATCAAGAAAGTCATGGTGGCCAATAGAGGTGAGCCCCCATCCGTCCATCCATCCATCCAAGTCTTAACTGTATTAATTCACCGAGCACTTCAGATGGGCCCATTAGATTAAGTACACTTTAATGCTGATTCATTTATAATGCAAGAAAAAAGTTGTGACATCTCTGATCCTCCCCAGGCAGAAGAACAGACTCTCTTAATATCTAATGGCCGACATTTAGTGTCCCCTGTCACATGCTAATATTTAAGCACACGTTGTATGTAGGTGGCTGTGTAAGAAGCTCTGAGCTTGTTAACATGTTGGAAACAGAGGTGGAACTACGACCATCGTCCTCAGTGTACTCGCAGCGTGTTAATTACCTGTAAGCTGTTTCTCACCTTGTAGAAACCACACGGCTGTCCCAGCCTCTGCTGCCATGTCAAAGTGCAGCTCACCAACATTCAGCAGCTGTGTAAACACAACTGTTTACACTTCATTGATGACAGAAGACATTTTATTGGCATTAAACCTGTCAAATATTACAAATGCAGTAAAGACTAACCAATACAAGCAGCAACTTCTTTGAATGTCACCAGGCTCCCTTTAAAAATCGCTCAATTTTGTGAGTTATTGAGTTAGAAGAAATTTCAAGACGCAAGCTGTCCCCTTGTGATCAGGTTACTCAGCGCTGATGTTGACACATTTGTACAGCCTCTGGCGCCCAAATTAAATGTTTTATGCTTTTTAAAAAAAATAAATATGTATAATATATTAAATATATAAGTCAATTTGACCACCAGAGAGTCAAACGTTATTGTTTTCCTTTCTCTGTGCTGCTAGAAATCACCATAAGTGGAGCCTTTTATTACTGTGATTGAGATGTGAATGGAAATATGATTACAGAGAAGTCCAGGAACACTAAGCGATGGCCAGCGCAGTCGTTACACGCAGCATAACATCACAGGCGCGCCCTGGTAATCCTCGTAATCACCGGACCCTGTGCTGTTAATGCTGATGCTGTCCACAGAGGCCCTCGCTGTGCAATTAGAGCGACTCGTGCACGATTTGAGCGATAAATAAATGCATGTTTGCTTTTTTTGTTCTAATGGATTTCCCATTAAATACATTCCAGCGGACATGTTTTTTTTAGATACTTGAGTTAGTTCAGCGTTTTCATGATTTGGTTGATTGATTTGCACTTTTTCAGTATGATTCTGATTGTATACACACCTGGTGGCAAAGAGATAACACTGCACTGAGCATAATGCATGCAGACGTACATGTCTACCCTCCTGTAAAGGCTCTATTTAACCGCTTTAATCCATCAGTTTGATCAGATAGATTGTGGTCTGTGACACATGTTCTCACACACACACACACACACACACACACACACTGTAGAGCTTTCCGTCAATCTCTCTCCTTCGCATGGGTGAGACACGATATCAACACCACATTAGATCACATTCATCACACTGCAGTGCACCGGACTGTGTGTGTGTGTGTGTGTGTGTGTGTGTGTGTGTGTGTGTGTGTGTGTGTGTGTGTGTGTGCTGACATCGTATATATTCCTCCGATTCCACTCACAAGCATCTCCTCTTTGCGGCGACTATAGCGGAAGAAAGACTCCCCGGGCGGCGCGACGAGAGCCGAGCGCAGAGCAGCGGAAGGAGCAAGAGCGAAGCGGCAAGCGACCCAAGCGAGAAGGAGAGAAAGCGAGGGAAGAGGAGCGCAGAAGCGGACCGCGGCCGGGCAGCGGACGCGGCAGGAGAGAGAGAGGAAAGCGAGCAGGAAGAGAGGGAAGAGGAGAGAGACGAAGAAGAGAGAAGAAAGAAAGAGAGACAGGAGCAGAGGAAGAGAGAGAGCGAAGACGAGAGAACTGAGCAGCGAGAAGCGGAACCGACGGAGAGACGCAGAGAAGAGCAAGCGAGGCGAGCGAGGGCCGAGAGCGAAGAGAGCCGCGGAAGCGGAAGAGGAAGCGCAGAGATAGCGAGCGAGGAAGAGAGAAGGGAAGAGGACGGAAGGAAGAAGAGGACGGAGGAAGACGGAGAGAGAAGAGAAGCGAGAAGAGCAGGGAAGAGAGAGAGATAAAGCAGAGGAAGAGAGAGCGGCAGGAAGAGCAAGGCCGACGAGGCACGAGAGGAAGAGATGGAGAAGGAAGAAGAGAGGAAGAGAATGGATAGCGAAGCGAGGGAGCGCAGCGACGGAGGCAGAGATCAGCGCGAACGCTACTAAGAGTCAGAGAGACGAAGAGAGAAGCGATACTATAGCAGAGCTCTGAATCATAGAAATGAAGTCATCTACCTATAATAGAATCCGCTTATATCTCCTCTCGCATCCTATCTCCTCTTCCTTCTTACTCTCTCTCTTCCCTCTCCTCATCTACTACTCCTCTCTCCTTCCTCTCCTTCTCTTCTCTCTCTCTCCTCTCCTCTCCTCTCTCTCCTCTCTCCTTTCTCCTCTCCTCTCCATCTTCTTCAGCACTTGTCAGATGTGATTCTCCTCTGATCCACTTGCTCTCTTCCTTTTTGCCCTTTCACTCTCCTCTTTTCATTCCTGACTTCATTTCCCTCTCTTCTTCCCCCTCCACTGCTTTTCTTGTCTCCTTTCCACTTATTTGTCATTTTGTTAAACTTGCCAAACTGTGTTTCTTTCTTGGCCTCAGTTCCTCTTTGTCCTTTTCTCTTTTTGCATTCTTCTTTTCTAAACTTTCTGTATTATCTGGCTTTTCATTCTCTGCATTTCTCACAGTAAATCCAGCACTTTTCATCTCTCTTGACTTCACCGTCTTGTCCTCTAATTTTGTCATCCTTTTATAACGTTTCTCCTGGTGTCCTTCCCCGGGCTTCAGTTTCTCTCTTGCCTGCTTTTCTCTCTATTTGCTTTGTAATGCTTCTCAAATGTTTGAACGCTGTCCTCGCCTTCAAGCAAGAACAACACATCTTGCTGGTTTTTCAGTTTTTTTTCTCTCCCCCAAAATGCGTGTAGCTTGAAAAACAAGTATTTGGCTCTAGTGACAGGAAGATTAAAGGCAGGCAGTGTTTTGGTTGTCTGAAGCTGAGATTTTACACTCTGTGTTCTCAGACTTGAGCAAAACACTGCAGACTTGTTGCCGTGTCTTTGGAAATCTCTGCACAGTGTGATGAAGTGCACTAGATGGATTTGTCTTGTTTTCACAGTTCAATATTTTTTTTAAGTTTATATTATTCTAACAGCAAGAACACTTGTCAAAAAAAAAGTGCAAAAGCTACACGATGTTTGCTAAAATGTGTTCTTATGAAACACCTCAGAAAACATACAGATGTAATAGAATGAACATGAAGGAGATGAAGAGCAGCGTTTAGGAAGGAAGCTGTAAAACGTGGCAGAGCAGAACAAATAAATGTGTTCACACTTCACTCCTTTAGCGTGTCGTCTTCTGTCCCTCCAGGTGAGATCGCCATCCGTGTGTTCAGAGCCTGCACCGAGCTGGGCATTCGCACCGTGGCCGTCTACTCCGAGCAGGACACTGGACAGATGCACAGGTACCGATCTCCGCTACATTAGACCCGAATGGACCCACTCAGGTTTAAATAAAGGCAGTGTAACAGACAGACATCTTGGTAAACTGCTGGGCTGCCTCTGCTGGGTATTGACCATGAAATGCTAACAGTTTATCAGCACCAACAGCAATTAACGTAAGCCTGGTAGCATTTCTGTCCTCCGCAGTGCTTTGGGCCGGTTCTTTGTTGGGAGAATGGTATTAAGTGGGGACATAAGTGTAATGGTATTGACATAACAGACATTCAGGTAATCACACTGCTTAGTTCACATGCACAAACATCCTAATTCGCCTCACTTTAATGTCTGTTTTTCTAAATTGTCCTTCACAGACAACTGAATCTTGTTATATGATTGTGCTCACCACCGTATTTGTCCTGATTGCACGTCTATTCTGAGTATTTAAAGAAGCTTTAGTTGTCTTAATTACTGTTGCCTATTCTTCACTGAGCTTGGGAACACTGTCATGAAGCTGTAATGGCCGTCAGAGCCAGTGCACATCTCTGTGTTTCATATGCGTTGCTGCCACCCTCCCTTCTCTTCCATTCCATCCTATCGCACTGATATAAAATCCTTTGTCTTCACAGGCAGAAGGCAGACGAGGCTTACCTGATAGGAAAAGGCCTGCCACCTGTTGCAGCATACCTAGACATTCCTGACATCATCAAAGTAGCCAAGGTAAAGAGGATTTAGCAGGAGATGTGATAAAGGATGGTATTAAAGGGTGAGGACTTTCAGTGACATGGAAAGTCTAAAAAAAGAGTCAAATGCATTACAGAAGGAATAAAATCCGCTCCTTTTGGAACTGAACTCATACAAGCAACTAAAAATCAATTTTCCCGGAACTTTATGTTGTACTGTATAAACCTCATCTGTCAGAATCCCAAAATGGGTTTGAACTTTTCAAGGTCTTCATAATTATATGCATTGAAATGCCACCAGTGTGTCTGCATGCAATGAAAAGCTCGAGCTCGGCTGCTCTCTGAACAACACGCACACAGGACTCATTTATATATACAGAAGCTGTGTCTGGATAAATATCAGCTCCATCTTGCACTTCTGGCCCAGGACACGTGCTCGTGTGTCATTTAAGATGGAGCTACCGTCCGGATGAATGTTGCATTATAGTTGCTGTGTCTCAGTTCGGGGTCTGCATCCTTCTGAAAGCCAATTAACGTCACAACACCACATGAAGTCTGTCCCAGTCTGAAGCTCCTCCAGATGCTCCTCCTTCTCCCTGTTTCTGGAGGATGCACCGCTACGATCCTTCGTGGCCTCACATATCCCAAGATTCTTTGCACGCCCGAAAAAGAAGAAAGAAGGAGAGAAAATGGCGACATCACGTGGCATAAATCGTCACTTTCACGGCCTGGGCGGCAGAAATGGTGACGTAAGGGTAAAACATCTGGTGACGCAACCAGGAAATGCTCCAAAGGCTAGACCGTCACATTTAACAACGGCTGACGAGGTTAACAAGGTCTCTCTGAAGGACTCGCCTTCAAACACCACAAAGGCCGAGTCCTTCAGAGGATGCAGACCCTGAACTGAGACACAGAAACAGTCTGTTAGGGTCTATCTAAATATAATATATTTAAACAATATAATGTTCATTTCGGCCCGTTCACTTGTTAACTCTGACGGTAGAAGCTGTGAATATCTTGACCCTGGAAGGTGTTTTTTCCAAAATCTAGGCCCTCAAATCTTTTGAAAATGGATGTTAGAGGGGCTATATGTAAGAATTCTGGTAGAAAACATTAAAAGATTATTATGATTGTCAACAGAATAAACAGCACATTCTGGTGTCTACGTAGATATCTACTTGATTTAGCATGCTAGCATGCTACCCAGCTAGCCTCGGCCCGTCCGGATCCAACAATGTGTTTTTTAATTTAATTTTAGGCATGTGATGATAAAGTGTCACATTCTGTATCAGTCACAGTGCACAGGGACTGCTGTATAGACACATTACACCCATATACACACATTTATATACTTTATGTATAAACATGCATACACAAGAAGAAAACAAACTTTCAAATAGATGTTTCATTATATCCGCTGTCCTTTGTAATGGGATGCCCGATACCATCTGTCGTGTCCACGGAGTGCTGCTCGGTCTGTGAATGGATTTCCGTAGCAGTGCGGTACATTTCTTTGGCAGAAAGCGAGCTGAGATCTATAAATGTTTGTTCCTTTTTGCTAAAATGATGTTTCTCTGGATAGAAGCCCAACAGAAAAAAGTTTAGAGTCTAGTATATGATTTGTTTTGAAGTGATCTTCTGTATTATAGCTTTTATCTCCTCCCAAAGTGTTCCAGTGCTTCTGCATTGCCAAGAACAGTGACTCAATGTTCCTGTAGTCTACATTTAGTGTATATGGATATGGATTAAGACTCCATCTGAAATTTCAATTTGCAAGTTTTCTTTCCAGGTATTCAACTTGTTCTGTGACTCTTCAGATGAGTGAGATAACAGTCTATTATAAAACTTGATATAATCAACTTCCTCCAACTTTCTTTTACCATAATTTCTTCTGAAGTTGAGTCTAAAGGTCTGGTTAGCTTAATATTCTGATTCACTGTAACAAAGTTCTAACATGGAGGTGCTTGAAGAACTGTTACATTTAGATCTCAGCTCCTTCAAAGATCCCACGTTATCAGATTCTGTCAAACAAAGTTCCCTTTGAGGCCCAGAGTTTAGCACTGGTTTCCCCTTATTGGGCTATTTTGTGATCATGACTCTGATAGTTTTACATATTTTTTACTACGTACCGTATCTTTATCACGTTTCTTTTACAATCGGGCTTTTAGTTTGTTTCTGTAGCGAAGAGGTAAGTATAAATCATGAGGTTGCATTTCAGCCCAGTGAGGAGGATCCTTTTTATGAAAAGTAGAACGTAATAGATCTCGGCTGCTCCGCCCGGTTGGACCACACCATGTTTGGACCCGATCCAACAGTAAATGTAGTGAAGACAAATGAAGTCTTACCGTTCTATCGTTGCATATAAAACCCATAAATACTGTCTTCAGTTTTGAAAATGGATCCAGGAGATGTGCAGTGTAATTATTAAGCAGTAGTTATGACATCATCGATCAGTTGACTCATCGTCTATCAATGAAGGCTCATAGATCTCATTAACCACCTCTTCTAGTCTTGGCCTGATCTGAACTCCCACACATTTAAATTATTGTACAAGATTAAATTGATTAACCTCAGCAATTGGATGCTGTCTTTAATCTGCAGTAAGCAGAAATATAGATGATTTGGTATTCTTCACTTTATATCACCACATGTTTTGATTGGCTGTCCAAACATTATAAAACCATGTTGGTCTCCATCAGTTTTGTGTTTTGAAGAAGTTTTGTTAATAGCTATTTTTTTTAGGATTTTATACTTCAGTGGCACATCAAATGTCTTCTGATCTCCAGATCTATAACTTCTTTATGCTCATTTGAGAGATTCAGTACGAGAAATCCATCCAAAGAATTATTCAGATTTTCTAAATTAAACATTTTTTTTTTTTGTCCAACTCTCTAAAAGCATCATTTTAATGGGGTTCACTGTTGCTTGGTCATTGGATATAATGGATGTACTTGATGTTTTAGTCTCTAATTGTTTTATCTGCCGTGCCAATAATTCACCTGATTTATCACCTTGATCACAAAATGATTGCTTTAATCGCAAACGAGTAGATGTCGTCCTGAAGGAGTTCAATTTATCATATTCAGCTCTCAGAATCATCGAGTCATTTTCCAGTTGTGGATTATTTTCCTTTTTATAAACCTTTTTTTGGAGAATTTTAACTTTATCTTCAAATTGTTGTTTCTCCTCACACACCGTTTTAGATTTTGACTTTAAATGCTGAAGTTTGTTTAGCATTCATTCCAGAGAAGTCATCTATCTGTTTCCTGATGTATTTAATGAACTCTTCATCCTGTAACAATGTTGAGTTCATTGTTTTTAATCTTGACCTATGGAAGCCTGTAGGGGACTTTATTTATGCAAGAATCCAATTTAACATTTTCATCTTCACCTACTTGTTCTGCAACCACATTTAAACAAAAACTGCTTAATAAAATGTAGAAAAGATACAAAAAAATGATAATCCTATTGTTTGTTTATATTTTTCGAGGTTACATGATACGTTTACAAACCCTGTGGGCTTCCATGTTGATCTTTATCTCAGACTTTGCTATGTTAGATTTCAGGAAATTGGGCCTAGAAAGTTGTTGAAATGCCCTTGAGTTTGATGTTTGAGACGGTGTGTGAACCCTGCAGTACAGTTTGCATGTTGAGAAGTTGAACTATTGGAATAATTCATCCTGGTTCTCTTTTCTTTGAAGGCGGTTACTTTGTAATAGACTTAAATAGCATTAAAGGACATTTTTCTCAATGTGTTTCATATTTTCTTTGTGTTTGGGCGACAAATGAGAAGATTATGAACATCCTGTCCGTGTGTTAGCCAATTAACTTAGCACAAAGACTGCAATTAGTGAGAAATGGCTAGCCTGGTGAAAAAACAAGCCTACAGACAACTTTAAAGCCAACTAATCACCTCGTCCCTCCTCACTCATGTTTGCTGTGCAGACAGGTGAAACAGTGACGGTCACTACACCTTGTCTGTCGTGTTTCTTTCTCTTAGTCGACGGTTTTACGCAGTTGAAAAAACATTCTGTGGCAAGTCGACCTACATTTGATCTTGCAGAAATACGCTGCTATCTTCCTGAAGTTGGAAAGTCTTGTTCCTCTCATTGCATTCAATTCAGTGGCATACAATTAGGCTGACAAGTGCCTGACAAATCCCCTTTATCCCTCTCTGTTCACCCTGTATTCAGCTCTGTTGGATGGAAAAGAAACACCGTGTCCGCCTTGTTTCCCTTAAACACCTGCCACCTTTTTTCCTCCCATGTTTCCTTCCACATTCCTTGCTTCCTCCTACCTCGTTCTCCACCTGTCTCCCTCTCCTTCACCTGAGATCAGACCCCTCCCCCCTTCTATCCCTCCAGGACGCGCTGACAGTTGTTCATTATCATTTTCTGATCAATCTCGCATGGTTTATAATTTTCTGCGTGGGCATGCGGTCAGCCGGCCAAGTCGGGGGGGGGGGCGTCGCTATCCAACTCATTTCTCAAAATCCGTCTGCCTATCTGGGAGTCCAGCCACCCCATGCCAGCAACGTAGTGTGTGTGTGTGTGTCTGTGTGTTGTATGTTTACCTCCTCTTCACACTGCGTATCACTCTGTTACTGTGTGACCAAAATAACCATCCGTCTCCGTCCCAGCTCCTTCTGTGTGTCTTTTAAAGCTGCGTTGCATGTAAGAATGTGTGTGTCGACCCGCCACTGTGAAAGTACGAGCGTGTGATCTCGCTTTATGAATGTGTGCGAACCTGTGTGTGTGTTTGTGTGACTCATCATCCACCGTCCTTGTCTCTGGGCATTCGTGTGTGTGTGTGTGTGTGTGTGTGTGTGTGTGTGTGGCTCCATGCCTCCCCTGGCCTAGTAACGGCTCCCTTAACAACGGGACAGCCCATAATTATAGTCCGTCTCATATCCAAGAGCAGATGGCACATACTGATCCAGAGATGGCTCTATCTGTCAAGCTCGGCAGCTACTTGTGTCTGTCTGTTACCCTGTGTGTGTGTGTGTGTGTGTGTGTGTGTGTTTGGTGTGTGTGTGTGTATATGTGTGTGTTTGGTGTGTTTGGTGTGTGTGTGCTCTCAATACTTTCCCCCGACCCTGAAATTATGCGTGCCTGTCTGCTCGCTCAGTCTCCCACTGATGTCCATTGAGTAGATGATGATTAAGGCGATTGTAACTAAGACAGAGTGAGAGTAAAGTCTGTCATTAACCCGCAGCATCGTACGCAGGTTGGAGTGCGCGATGACTCTCCGTCTCCCTCACTGATAGTCAGCCAAGTGTTAACTGGAGCCCAGCAGTGGCTCACTGTTTAACAGAACTCCTGTTGCTCAGCCGGGCTGCGTTTCCTTTCTCTCGGCTTCACTGGCAAAAATTACAGCATAAACCGAAAATTAGATGTGAAATACAAAGATGCGTTTAAAAAGCAGTAACGCTGCAGCCACCAGGTGCACAGAGGTCTAATGAATGCAGCTAACCTGCTCTTCCTGAATGTTTTCTTAGGAAAACGGTGTGGATGCGATCCACCCGGGCTACGGTTTCCTCTCCGAGCGCTCCGACTTCGCCCAGGCCTGTGCGGACGCAGGGGTCATGTTCATCGGGCCGTCCCCGGAGACGGTGCGCAAGATGGGAGACAAGGTGGAGGCTCGCTCCCTGGCCATCTCTGCAGGTACAGAAGCATTCACATACATCTTACATACAGTTTTCTTCATCATGTGTTTCAAAATGTACACATCAGATTCATCAAAATGCTTGTTTGATGCTTTTATGTGATGAAGAAATTTGAATGTTTGCAATATTAATGATGTCATAACACAAACTCAGACATATTTATCTGTTCTCAAGCTGAATAAACGAGCTGTTCTCAGAGGACAATATGGTCCCAGAACACTGAAGCTGGAAAGGTGGCAGGGTCCGCCACATATAAACAAAGTAAAACCGTATGAAACTGTGTCGTCGTTTACGGTCAGTTTGTTGATTCAGTCATGACAACAAAGAGTTTGTTTTTAGCCTAAACAAACAAAACAATCAGTCAATAAGAATAATAAAGAAAATGGCGGCTGCACCTCGGGGTCGGTGAGTGAGCACGCACAGTACCAGAGCCGGGGAACGAGCTCACCTGACGGAACAGCAGCCGACATTAATGTTAGAACCTCCACCGGTGCTTTTCCGGCTATGTGAAGTCAAAATGTCTGCTGTGAAAAGAGTGTATCACTGTAACCGTCAGCTGTGCACCACGCAAAGTCATATGAAGTATTTCTGTCTGAAGCCTGAAGAATTATTGATAACAGTGTTTTTTATTTTTAAAAACCAAATTTGCCACAAACCCTGTTTCTGTTTCTGCTGGCTGTCGTGATGATGACTCACTCCCTCCACCTTTCACCCTGGCATTGCTCTGCTAGCGTCAGTCTGTTTCTCTCCGAGCGTTCATTTCATCTTTACTGTGGGGGATGAACACTCGAACGTATATTTTCCAGCCTTTAACTTGTTCCATCTGCCGCTGCAAGAAACTGTGAAAAATTCAGCTCTATTTATATGGATTTAACGGCATCCTGCTCCTGTTTTGGGGCCGTAAAGCAGCTCCTCTCTGCTGTAAAACAAAACTCGACCTTGTGAGGCTCAAATGCAGTGTGAAGTTAATGGAGCCTGGCCGTCCTAAGTGTTTTTGTTCTTCTATGAAATAAAGCATTTGGAATCTTTGAAAGTGAAACGTTTCTCATTTGTGTATCCATTTACTCATCTACCATCCCTCTGTTTCAGGTGTACCTGTGGTCCCAGGAACAGACGCCCCCATCGCCAGCCTGCATGAGGCGCAGGCGTTCGCCGAGACGTACGGCTTCCCCATCATCTTCAAAGCGGCGTACGGAGGAGGTGGTCGCGGCATGAGGGTGGTCAGAGAGTACGAGGTGAGCCCGTGTGCTCTACACTGCTGTGCAAGATGTAATTTACCAGTTTGTTCCGACAACATGGAGAAAACAAAAGCAACTCGACTACCTAGTGACACATTCAAGCGTTCATATTCATTAATTTCTGTTTGTGTTGAAGCGAAGGTGAAATTACAACCTGGTCATTTATCTTTGTGGCCACCGTTCACTCTGTGTGTATGCTCTGAAATTGCCTCTGTCACCCCGAGTGATTTCTGTTTGTTGAAGGCTTGAAAATAATAATAGCCTTTCAATATTACAGATGTCCAGAGCCCGCTTTTCAAACACTCACCTCACCTGTGTAATGTTATCACGTGTGTGCCACGCAGCACACAAAATACATGGCTGTACATGCACGTACGGAAAACTGTTGGCAGGAACACTCTATTCTTCAATAACTTGATGAAAGTAGCCATGTGTTGTGCATCCTTTGGTGGATTTACATCTACCAATCTGTCACAACCATCATCATCTTCCTCCTCTCAACCACCTGAAGGGTTCCATCACCCAGACAGCAGTGACGGGCTGTCACAGGGACGACCGCTCAGCACTCTGATGGAGGGAAGTGTAGACAAAAACAGGACTTTTTGGCTCATGTTATGTATTATTAGTCTAGTAAACAGTTTTGTTTCGCTGTTGAAATGGTGCTAATGAAATTTTGACTTATTCTATCTGACTTTGGGTGCCCATATGTCTTTCCCCTGTTTATTGTTCTACTTTAGTTTGTGTAGGTTTTTGTAATTTGACCTACAAGCGCATACATGCTGCAACTTATGAAAACACATGAAGAAGAAAACAGCTCCATCACTTTGACAACACATGCAAACATGCTGCAGTGACCCAAAACATTTAAATTAGGAGAAAAGTGCAAATACAGAAACAATATAAATCACAAACAAATGCAGCAGAAAATACTGTTTCCAGTTTTCTCAGTGTTAGTGCTCCAGGCCTTTAGTGGGAGTGTTTTCCATTGACTCCAAGAACCAGAACTTAATTCTGTTGACAGAATACATGTTGTCTGGCTGCTGTTATATGTAAGGATGAGGGTAACCAGGCTAACCAGCTAGCCCTGACCCATCCCGGTCCAGAGTTCCTGTGCTAGCAGTGTAAACACAACCCCCCCCCCGGTGCTCCGAACAGCCAGTCCAGACTGCTAACTGCATGTCTGACTGAGCTAACTAGCTAGCAGCGGCTACTCTGGTGCTATGCAGCACCCTATTGGTTAATGAATCCAACAGGTGGTCAGTTCGTACAAAAGGCACCATTTTAATGTTTTCTTAAGTTGCAGCATGTTTGCTTTTGTTGGCCACTGTATATTAATCCTGGTTGTAATAAATCTGGATTCTACTAAACCTCTCATAAAGGACTAATAATGTGATGACAGATTGTCAAAGCCTGCTCGACCTTTCAGTTCCAGAGAGTTGCCTCTCTTCACTTTAACACAAAGCACCCTAAAAGATAAACACACCTAATTTCCTTTTATCTGTACTCCAGAATAATAATGCAACAATAAACACGCTGTCCAAAATCCAGCAAACTAAAAACAGACAGAAGGTAAACGGCTAACTTAGCACATTAGGGAAATGTTGTTTATTATGTATGAGTGTGGTGACGCTCTAGTTTCATCCATGTTGAATATGCTGCGTGTTTAATATATAAACATAGTGCTTACAGACAGCTGAATAAATCCACAGACACCAAATATATTCATGAGGCTTTTCAGCCAACAGCTGCTCACTCACTGTAAGTGGTGTTTTGGGAGATGCTTGTGAAAAATTAACAAAGGATGTCGAGTTTTAACCTCCAAGAAAAACACTCCTGACCTCAGTTCATTGTTATTGGACACTCGGCCAAGCAAGACCAATAATGCTGTTTCACCTCCAACGGTTCAATGGTTCAATTCTTTGTTTTTATTGTGAATATGTTGTGCATTATTAACGGCAGCATAAAGTGAGCAGAATTATTTAAACTTCTCCCTTGAGTTGGTGACTTTATCCAAAATATGCCTCAAAGGGAAAATGAAGTCCTCGAGGCCTGTCGACACCAGGAAGACACGAGATGTCACGCCTTCTTAATCAGCGCAGGCCTCGTGGCAGATTTGCTTCACAGCAGTAACGAGGGACATTGTGCCTCTCAAGTTTGACCATGTCAAAGTTTTTTCAGCAGGCAGCTGGTTGTTGTCCAGTCAGATGTGAGAGGGCAGAGATCAGTGGTGAATCAGAGCTGCACAGAGCAGCGCCACCTCCTCATCTGTCAGGGCTGGGAGCATTTAATCTTCTTTATTTCTTTACTTGGGCTTAAAAAAAGATGTAAGTCACATTGAACTGTCATGTGAATATCCTACCCAGAATGCCACTTTTATTTAAAGGTCTAACATCTCAGATTTCTGCACCTAAAGAGTTTAAAAATGTCTAGACCTTTGTTGTATTCTTTGTTGAGTCAACTACTTTAAAGTTGCAATATGCAAGAATGGCAACCTGTCAAATGTATACCTCTAACCCACTCTACCTCCTGTACTTCTATGTACAGCCTGAGATGTATGCTGGAGTTAGCATGCTAACTAGCTAGCCTCAGACTGGTGAACGTCCTTCACCCAGCGGTCCAAAGCTCTTCTGCTAGTGGTGTTACCAGAAACGCTCCCAAGACGGAAACGCTCCCAAGACGGCTAACTGAGCTAATACACTAGCTGCTGTTAGCGGTTAGCCATTCACATGATATCCTGAAGTGTTTTTAAAATATGTCAGCCATTGTTATTGTAGACAGCTGATGTTCCTGCCCCTCTATTCTGCCCCACCAGTGGCAAGACAGAACATCATCCTTTTTATATCTTCTTACATCCTCAAATATTTGCCAAGTGCAAATTAATGATGCTCCACTTGTCAATTTTCTTGTTACTGTTTATATTATTGGTTGTGGGCCCTGATGGCAGTGACATTCACTGAACCCAGAGAAACTCATCACATTTGATTGAGTACGTTCGGTGGCAGCTCCCCACTGATCTACACGCGTTGTACTGTAGTCACTGAGCCTCACAAGTCAGCAATCCATTGGAAAGAATGACCTTTTCTAAGTTGTACCCCAGTCTAATTAATTAGTTGTTGACATTTCTAGTTATTCAGTCGAGTCACAGAGGTCTCGGCTGCTCCAGCTGATATGATGTGGAGACATTGTAAAGAGATTTCTCTTTACTTTCGGGACTCCAGGCAACAATGCGTAGGTTGACTTTATATTCCATCAAGCCCAGCGCGTGGGTCATCTGTATGCAGAATTAACAGTGAGCCTAACTGTTCTCAACATATCACAGGGTGAGATGTGTATGTTTACTGATAAGCAAGGAAGAATTAAAGTGCCAGATATTAGATTTGAGTTTGAGGAGCGAGAGAAAAGCCGAGCGGCACGTCTCAAAGCTCCAGTGGCCGGAGCTGACAGGCGGACTGAACTGATGTGGAAGGAGTGCAAATGGAATTCTGCTAACTTTGAGTCTTTCAAAAGTCTTTTCTGTCATTTGTAAAAATAGAGGTGCACCGTAGCTAGGTGTGACTTTGAATTCCTTCTCCCCACACTTGTGATTCAGTGCGAGTTGTAAGTGTTCTTTCCAGTGGCTTCTCATGCTTTTACAAATTCCCATTTCATTACAGAGCAGGTTCATTTCTCTGGTGGCTGCAGAAGCCGTTTTCCTCGCCGTAACCAGACAATTACAGACACCGTGCGGATGATTAGTGGAGGCTGAAATAATATGTGATGTAGATTTCAATTATTGATTAATTTGCCAGTCATTCTGTTGATTGAGCATGTCCAAACTATTCCATAAGGGTAGCGTGGCTGCAGGTTCGATGACGACAGCAGGTGATTAAATGACCAGAGCCCGAGGTGCGCCTGCTCGGTGAGAATGAAGACTTTCAGGAGTCGTCTGGACGTGCTGGTCTTGGTGAATACCTAACAAACTTTACAGTCCCACCACAATCTTCCACAGAGGTGACACCTTCAAATGCTTGTTGTGTCCATCCAGCTGTCAAAACGGCAATGATGTTCAATTTACTGTGAGAAAAGGACAACAAATGGAAAATACAAATTTTTGAGAATTAGCACTAGTTTCAAGTCTTCTTTAACGCGGCATGATGTTCCATATGTAAATGATGCTTCTGTTGGGAGTCAAATCAACAGCAGAGCCGGGTGTGATGAAGGGCGTGGCTGCCTCGTGATTGCCAAGTCGCTTCCACAGTGTGTCCGCCGGTTCTCAGTCAGATCCAATCAAGATATCCTCCCCAGCTCAAGTCTCTGCTCCAATTATAATCACTGCTGGCTACGAAGCTGATGATGATGTAATACCAAACTCGAGACCTCAGAAAGGTAGCCAACAAAGTGATGTGCACAGCTTTAACAGATATGCATGCCTGCTGTGGGGCGATGCTGATGATGTCGGCTACTTGAGAACCTTGTTGTTCTGCCTTCAAGAGCATCTTTACTGGAGGCTGTGAGACGACAGCTGAGGACGGGCTCGAGTACCCCCGTCCTGAGGGGGGTGACTCAGTCTTTCCCCAGCAGACGAGACTGGACGCGGCCGGCAGGACGTCACAGACTGACAGACAACAGATTGAGTCGTGACCTCCGGCGTCCTCCGTCCTGACCTCCTGCAGCCTCGTCCCAGGGAGGTTGTGAGGAATCCTGCTCCCTCTGGACGAGTAAACATTTGTGTCAGACGAGAGAAAAAGATGAAGAAAACATCACGTGTGAATGACGGGCGAGGGAAATAAAAGAGGTCACAACAGGAAATAAAAGACATAGTAAATAAAACTAACTGACCTGATTCAGAGATTAGATGACTGAGAAATATGGTGTGTGCAGCAGAAACCCCTCTAAAAAACACACAAATCCTTGGCTGTGAGTCGCTCGCTTCTTGAATAGCTGCAGTAACTCAGACACGTATGGATTTTTCTCGTGTGTTTGTCAGGAACTGGAGGAGAATTACCAGCGGGCCTACTCTGAGGCCCTGACGGCTTTTGGGAACGGATCCCTGTTTGTTGAGAAGTTCATTGAAAAGCCGAGACACATTGAAGTACAGATCCTGGGTAAGTGCACTTTGCGACTTCACTATGTGTTTGTGTTTAACTTTGTGTCTGTATTTTTGTTGTTTATGTGAGTTGAGTCTATTAAGAAGCGTAGAGGCCCCTGAACTCTGCAGCAGTGCTGAGGGAGGAGGCCAGACAGATGAACAGTGAGAGCGGAGGAGATTTATTGGCCTGCAGAGGATTCTCCAGCCATTATGTCTTATTATAGTGAATGCAACTCTACTGCCACTCAATATTATAGAACTGAAATTCAACACGGACACTTACAGGAAGTGTCTGCACTTCTAGCTGCACGAGGCATGTAGACGTGCACATTACTGTAAGTGCTTATGCCATCAGGCTCTCTGGTCTGTGGGGTGTTTGTGTCTTTACCTTTGTGCATGTTTCAGAATCTACCTGTGTGTGTGGTCACGCAGGGACTTTGTGATTTTTCTGAATGTTCTGCCCCTCATCCCCCGTCTTGCCTCCTTCATTTTCAATGTAATGCTTTTCAGTTTCCTCCCTTTTTGTCTCCCTCCTTTCATTTTTGCCTCCCGCCATCTCATGTTGTTCCTCCTGCCTCTGTGTTTTCTCTGTTTTCTCTGTTTTCCTTCATCCTTGCTGCTTTTCAGTCCCCTTTTTAACACTGTGCGATAACAGAATCCTCGCAGGGCACACCGTGTGAGAGGGGTCTAATAAATTCTTGGTCACAGTCTGTGCTCGACTGTTGGATATCAATTTTGAGGCGTGTCGGACTGTGCGATTAATATGTGGTCAATTGTGGCGCTAGAATATAGAGAGAAGAAATGATATGCAAGCAGAGACGGGTCATCAACTCGTATTATCCATCTCGTATTCAAAAATGCAGCACAAATAATTATTTTGCAACGGTGCTGGCAACAGGATCGCTTTTGCAATGAGGAGGTGTATTGAGTCTGTGGTGGTGCCGTTATGGATGCACAACATACATGTATATATGCCTACATACAAGAGCTGCAACGATTAATATGTCAGAGTTTCAACTGCTGAGAACTGAGATAATTGACAGTTTAAGTGACAGTAAATGAATGTTAGTTGCAGCCCAAAAGGTCTCGTCTTACACAGATCAACCTCGGCTGTGTATGATGCATAAACATGTGAAGATGGTGACGGCTCTCTGTGAATGTCTCATTTCATTATCAGTCATTCCGTCGGCCCGACACCCCAGAAAATAAACTACTTAAAGAAAGAGAGAAATGTGTCGTGTAAAAGATGTTTTAAAGACGTTGAAGGGACTCTTACTTGCGGGCCTTCGCCGCCCTCGGAGAGTCTGCTGTCTGTCTGCGGCGAGCGTCTGAGTGCAGCAGGAGTCAAATTGTGACAGTTTCAGTCCTCAAGTTCTGAAGCTGTCAATGTTACGACGCCAGCTGTCTGTGATTTCATAAGATGAACGTACCACACAGTGAATGAAGGAGAAACGACTTCCCTGCTCCTCCTCCATTTGAACTCAAACCACCCTTCTCTTCACACTCCTGATTATCTTATAATTGTCTTTGTTCCTCCTCACCTGCTTCTCTCTTTGTCCCCGTCTCTCCCCGCAGGTGATAAATATGGTAATGTCATCCACCTCTACGAGAGAGACTGCTCCATTCAGCGCAGACACCAAAAGGTGAAGTGCTCCTTTTAAAATTCATCCAACCCCAACTTAATGTTGGAATTTATTTAAGATTATCTTCATGGCATTTGTACGTAGATTAGCATGAAGTGGATGTGATGGTGATGGTGGGCGGGCATGAAACAAAGGTCATGAGCGGGAATCAAACCTGCAGGCGCTGTAGTCTGTTGAGTCTACAAACCACTCCAGTGTTTTCTCTCCCTTTTCTGTTCAGGCAAACAGGCCAATTAAGCAGCACATTAGCAAATAAGGTGATTATAGCGATGATGATTATGGCGCTTGGTGGCCCTGGGTGTCATAGTGACCTGAACAGCAGGAGGTAAGAGGATTATATACCAATAAAAATTAGCCACAACGGCAGCAGCTGCATAATTCCCCGCCAAATCATCTTGGATAAACAAAAACAGTTTCTTTAAGAGTATAAAGCTTCAAATTGATTCTCATTAATTAGTCAGGGCTTTTTTCACAGATTTGTTTTCAGTTCTACTGCCAAACGAGGTATTACAGCATCACCTGATTGTCAAATGAACAAAAACGTCTGAATATCAGAGCGAGAGAGCCGAACCGTCATCCGGTCGTCACTCACTGCAACAATGCTTTCATCAGAGGACGCTGATTAACACGTGTTATATTTCATTAGATATTGTCACCTCAAAGCAGTCTCAATCATGTGTTTCCATCACTTTCTTCCTTCCCTTTAATCAAATTATAGATGATAATCATATTAGCCGCTGTGTTCATGCCAGAGCTGCTGCTCTTTGATTCTGTGCGACTTAATCTGCCTTTGCCCTTAATCTAAGATCTTTTTGAATCTCAGAAACAAGAATAGTCGCTTGTTGAAATAGATTAGGGATGGTGGAGTGCTGATAGGATATTTTTAGCTTTCCTCTGTATCTTGGAAGTGCTTTTCATACTTGGAGAGGGTTTTTTATTTTTATTTGGATGAGATTTGATTAAAAAGAAATTGAATTGAGTTCTTGTGGTTTGTATTTTCTAAAAATCAGACATGGGTCATGTAGTCGTGAACTGGATTCAGTTCTGTCTCTTGGATGAGTTGATGTGTTTGACACAGTGGAACGAAGCAGATCAGCCCTCGACCCGCCGAGCAGCTCTCTGCACGACCACACGGACTTCTAAGTGAAAACAGATGATTCACTCCGTCTGTTTTACTGAAGCTAAAGTCACACATATCAAACTGTCGGCTACAGTTGGAAAAATTAAAACAAATTATAGTATTTATTAAAAAATACTGGACAAAGGTCCATTGTGTCGGATTTAGGGGCAGAAACTGAGTGTAATGTTGGCAGAAATATAAAACAACATCCATAATTATGTTTAAGTTCTCAGAACTTTGTAAACACTGGATCCAGTAAAAGTCTGTGTGTCGCTTGTGTTGATAAAGCCAACACAGAATCATCACCAGGCTCAGCAGTTCCTGTAGTTTTATAAGGTATTTTAGCATCTTTTAGCTCATTGTTTTGGTTTTATGCCCTTCATCTTTACTGTTTTTGATTCACTCTCACTGCTCTCATCAAAACCATTTTTGCTAAAAATGCTCTGACAAGCTCGCTGCACAATATCTACCCAGAAGCACTGAGCAGGCGATATATTGATATTGTTAGCCCGTCTCATTTCCACCTCGTCAAATAGAAACGTGTGTTGCCCTCGGCTACCACAACAGCTCAATGTGTGTTGTCTTTCTTCAAAATAAAAGCTGCTATAACAGCTGAAAAACATTGCATATGACAGCAAATATCATGATTTATGATGATGTCTGATATCGGCCCAAACCAAATCATTATATTGTGTATAAGTGTCGTCTCTTTCTGGTTTTAAAGGCTGCATTACAGTGAAGTGACGTCAGTATTTGCTCAAAAATATGGTGATATTTTACTGGCCACTTTATTTTTAGAAGATTTCTGAGTATTGGAATATAAATTGTGGATTCGATGCAGCCTTAAAAAAGCAGCAAAGTTATTTTAAGGCTTAACGCGCAGCTCTTCTCCCCAGCCAGACGGCACAGAGCAGATAAACATGAATCATGAAAATGGATCTTGTAGTGCGATGGGAAACACATTGCACTCTGTGGTCTTTTTCCATATTCTGTTTGCGGTTAAGTAATCGGTCTCAAATTACAACATCCATTAAATGAAAGGGTAGCAGGGTAGCATAGCTTTCCAGTGCTGATAACTGCTCTATCTTAAAACAGCAATTATGAATTTTGAATTACATTTTTCTTTCAGTGGCACATTAATGAAATCATTTGAGGTCTGGTGTGTCGGGCGTAATGAATCAAAACTGATTAAACATTTGAATTTAGTTGCAGGTTTTTACCCCGATGATGGCGTCGTGTCAGAGTGAATGAACAGAAGTGTGCAGGATGCAGGATTTCAGGGTGTAATCGCTGAGTTTACAGTAGAAACATGAATGTTCAGCGTGGCTGTCGTCCAGATTATCACTTTGCTGCATTTCTGTTCCGACGATGCCGTTATCAATAAAATCCTGTTGTTTTGAAGGTTGTGGAAATCGCACCGGCTTTCCAGCTGGACCCTCATCTGAGAGACCGACTTCACGCTGACGCTGTGAACCTGGCCAGACAGGTACGTCTGTGCTGTTGTCTTTGTTGGTAGAGCCAATACACAACAACTGCAAAGCTCTTGTGATTCCTGCTGTTTCTTTGCTTTTTTGTTTTATTTCAGTGTCAAACTGGCTTTTGCCCAAGGTTCAGGTTTACCCACTATTCTGCATCGAGCGGAAATTTTGTAAAACAAAATCCTCTCTTAATCCCTCTTAAATTATTGAATTTCTGTTGGAATAATGATAAATATTCATGTTGCTGTGCTCTGAAGTTAATCCAGTTTATTCACATTTCCTCTTCAGTGTATTTCCCTTTAAAATGTCAGTGTGGTCTCGTTGTACGTGCAGCGTCGCAGACTCCTGATCACTTGTTTAACAAAAAGTTGGCCGGCTTGAGGTGAAGTGGCTCGTTGAAACTAAAATGGCTATCCAAGCGCGGCCGCTCAAGCGCCGGGCTGTAATTAGGAAGTCTGAGCAAATTCCCAATGCCGTTAATTTTTGTCTGTCTACAATCGGTCTGCACAACAACAGGGTTCTCCACAGGAATTTTAATGCGCTACTTACCTGCGATTCAAATGAGGACATTAGTGCGCTGGAAATGAAAATGCAATTTGAAAATGGGTGGAAATAGATGTCAACACTGCAGACGGTGAATGCAGTCCTGGAAATGAATGTTTGAACAGTTTTGAGTGCATTTCTGCGAAACAATTTAATGACTATCGCCACCAGTTGTGCACTCTGATTAGGTAGAAAATGCAAAATAAAGAAGGAAACATCCTCCACAAAGTAAGAGCTCACCTTGTGTCTTCACCTCTTTTTCAAATCATTTATAATCCCAGCTGTCTCGCTTTAGTGTTGCTGAAAAGTTGGCTCGACTATGACAGCATCACTTAAAAGTCAAGCCTCATCTCTCAGAGGAGATTTCAAGTAATGGCCTTTTCAGGTAATGGCCCAGTTGAGGAATGGATAGAAGTGAAGAGAGAAGCGTGCAAGAGGAGGATGGAGACAAGGATGGTGATTTGCTAAAGAAAGAAATGACCTTGAATGATACTGATAGAGAAATGGTTATGTAAGGGAGGGAGAAACTTTATCACGAGACTCGTGATGGAACCTTGCTCGAGTTGTGTTTTTCTGCAGTAATCAAATCTCAACATGACCCGGCATGTCTGCGCAAAGTGACGGACCACGTCGTGCCTCCTCGTGAACGTTTGTCTCTATGTAATGATGAGAGAGTGATGTCGCTCTTTAAACAACAATGTGTGGATGATGCATATATAGCATACTGGAAAATGAAAAATAGTTTTGTTCTGTGTGAAAGTTTAAAGAAAAGAAAGTAATCCCCTCCCAGCACCTCCACAGCTCGCTAATGAACACATACTGTATCTGTTCATTGATTACCGAGAGTAAAAACAACAAGTTGCTGGATTTTGACGCTCCTCTCACAACGGAAGCTTTTGGGAAAAGTCTTTTTGGGCCCCAACGCGTCACGTGATGATGTAATTACACGGTTTGGCAGCCACAGATTCTGTCTTCAAAGCCGGGCGTCTCTTCCTGGGGGCTTGGTGTAAACACTGACGGTCCCTGAGCTCCCAGTCTGAACTGCTAGCCGCAAGGCTAACTGAGCTAACTAGCTGTGGTGGCTTCATTTAGCGGACACTCTGGTGATATGCTGCCCCTTAATTAACCCTCTGAGTATGAATTTGTCAGGTGGCCAGTTCTTGCATATTGGACCTCCTTTTAATAAATGGTAAATTTATAGTTAATTAAACATGAGTTAATAGTTAATTCACTGTTAACAACCAATAAAATCCTTTATAAATAACTGTGTAAAAACCTTTACATTCTGGTCTATAAAACACTCAGTGCTTCAGTTAAATGAACTGTAAATGTACCCTTTGTTAATGCTGGTTGTTATAGAGTCTAACAGAAGATGTCCTGCACACAGCTGAAGGATCAAACCTGCAGCATTAGCAGATTATCACCAGGGGTCTCACTTTCTCTCTGCCTCATCCTCCATTCATCTTCTTCCAAACACCCCTCCTCTCCTCTTTATCCCCCCCTCCCTCCCTCCCTCTGTCCTGTCGTTGCATTTCCCTGCTACGGTACGTGTTGTGATTGCATTTCACATTGTGCCGGTCCCCACAGTGAAGGCTTCCACTTCAGAGCTGAGCCCGGCTCTCACCGCAGGTATTGAAACCTGCTCCCTAAGCAGCACTGAGGCTGAACTTTGCTTCCTCGATGGCTATTATTAATGCGTGTGTGTTTGTCGCAGCCCGTCTGTGTGTGTGAGACGGTGCAAGCTGACATTTATTTTTAATGCGTTCCGTGGTCCTTATAGAATAGGAAGTGATGGAGATGACACGTCTGTGCAGCACGTGTGCTGTTGTCTGGACACAAACATTAGCAGGTGCACGTGCTCGTCTCCAGCGGCCAGTCTTCCACATAGTTTACTATTCGTGTGGAGACGCCAACTCTTTCCAGCGCTGCACTCGGACACCTCAATGTGTCCAGTTCAATTTGCACCATAATTAGAGGCTTTTCATTTTAATCAGCAGCTCTCTGGGACACAGTGGCACAGTGTTCCAGACACTGAGCAGCACACATACAGTGTAGGGTCTCCTGCTTCTGCTCGCAGCTGCACACCACAAAAACTCTCCCACTCTTAAAAACACACTCTGTGTAAACATAGAAAGAGATTTATAAATAGAGAGATTCACTGGATGATATACCGTCACCACTATCCATCTATACACTCACATGTTCTCCTCCTCCTGCACACACACACATGCTATTCCTCGCCTCTTATCTGGTGTTAATGGGGGCTCCATAGTGCCGGCGCTCCGACCCCCTTCATCTCGCCGTCTGCGCTGTATCGCCCATCTTCCATTATCAGCGGCCTCCATCTGAGTCTTTCAGAGAAACGCCGCAGTCTTTGAACTCGCTGCAGGCCGCGCCGTTTCTTCATAGAATGTCCCAGAGAACAAAGTTGCCTGGCAACACCGACTGCTACAGGAAGTTACTTCAGCTCTCGGTAGAAAGGGGTTTGAGCTCAGAGTGGATACCGAGCCAGAGCTCACGAGGAAATCAGAGATATTGTCAAATGGCCCGCTATGTTGTTCTGTGTTATCTGCTGCTCAAACAGCTGATTTGTGGACGTGTTTGTTGTTGTTTTTCCCTCCCCGGCGCTCCGATTGTCTGGCTGCCATGTCTTTGCTTTGTTGTCTCCTGTGTTTTCAGCGGATGGACCACGGCTGACATTTCTTTTCACCAACACATGGAATATCTCAGCCAGTCCTGATTAGTTCTATTAATGATGCATCCCACTTGAGCAGTGTGAGGATCCCCTAATCACACTGATTGGACCCACTGATTGGGCGCTTCATTGCTTGCTCATCCATCCATCCATGTGCTGCATGTGATCATTTCCTGATTTTTCCTTTTTGAATATCTCTCTGATATCTCTGTTGCTGTGCAGCAGTTGTATTGGGTATTTATTTTTCTTGCCTCTGCAGTGGGTCTGATAGGTTTGAAGTCTGGAGCTTGTTTTGCTTGTTGAGTGTCAGTTTTTATGATGTAAGTGAGCTTGAGTGCCTGGATCCAAACATAAATCCCCTGATCTCAACCATTAACAAGTTAGACGTGCTGTCTGAGAGTCATCAGCATCTGTGCCCATGCAACACACATGCTGCACACTCCTACGGTGGGCTTTTACCACACAGACTGTAACACAGGAGATTAAATTTGACGTATCTCATTGCATTTACAAAGTTGTATTGACTTCCCCAAATGGACGTGTCAATAACGAGTGAAGAGCAGCGAGTTCAGACAGTCTGTTTGTTGCTGATCCTGGCAGCTGCATAATTTATAAGGACAGCGTCTGTATTTACTGTTGTCCACAGAGTGGTAATCATTTCTTTTTCGCTGGACTGCCTGAACATTTCTATCTTTTCCAGTGTCATTTAAGTTGAGATAAATCTTTATTAATGCCTGCAGGGAAATTCTAGAGATCAAGTCACATAAAGGCTTCAGTGGTCCCAGAAGCTCTCGCATACTCTCGGTTCTTTTCCTATTCTTTGGGTCGGCTTTGTTCTTTCCTTCTATCCATTTTAAAACCATCTTTGTTGGCGTTTGTTGAAACATGAATAGCCTCAAACTGGAAAATTGATTTTCTGGGTTTGAGTTCATAAATGTTGTCAATAAGTAAGATCCAGAAGGATGGACTTTATAAAAATATTCAAACATTGGCATTAAAACATGACTGATCCTCTGAGCACTCCTGCTTTCCCATTAATTAAAAAAACTTTAAAGTTAAGATCTTTTTTTAATTATCCTGTTGATAAGACAGAACACGCTACACTCGCTCTGGTTTCCAGCCTTTCCTTCCTTTTTTTATGTTCATGATTATGTTTTGGGTTCATACTAGAACAGAACAATCAATTCATCTTTGCAAAACTAGTTGCTCGGCATAAATTATGCAAATGTGTGACATGGCGACACAGCATGATGTCACAAAGTCACAGACCTGACGGCAGGACTGCTGACGAGGCGTTTCAGGAGCCGTGTTTTCTGTGGGAGAGAGGAGCGTCAGTTGCTGCAGACTTTGACCTTCTTTACTTTCCAGATTTTGTACACAGAGGAATCTTTATAAAGCACTGCAGGAAAGTAAGAAACTAAAAAGCTTAATAGGTCATTTTGTGCACATAAACTGGAAAGGGCTGAAGTATAAAGTGGTATTTGGATGAGTTGGATCCTTTGGTTGTTTATTCACCCCTCTGTAGTAATTACACATACTGTATAATGGCATTATGTTACACAGAAGGCCTTTTTTTAATGCCTGGATCAAAGAAATGGGTCTACAGAAGTGCTACATCTGTTTCTGACAGTATGGTAGTGTGATAATGTCTCAGAGTTGGCTGCTGCTTGAAGCTTTTTATATCCGGCCCCAGATTTAGTAATACGACTGACCCTGCCTCAGGCTATTTCTATATATTTCTTTCTACTCTGCGCTGCGTCGTCTTTGCAGCACTTGAGGCGTTTTCGCTCTGTTTCCAGTGACTCGTGGAGCTGTCTTTATGTTGAAGTTTGGCAGCAGGTTCCTGCACTCTTTCCAAGCCTCTATATCATGATAGGAATTTGGCAGAGCTCGCTGCTGCGAAGGAGTCTAAGCAAAAGAGAAAAGTCGCTGATCCAAAATGATTAAGCTTTTAGAGCTGCTATAATGAATTTTGTTCCTTTGACGTCAGCAGATTGTACCGTGTGAGCTGCTTCCAGCCGCACTGGAGCGACTGGCTGGTTGTTCCACACGTCTCTGACACTTTGTGTTCCAGTATGCACGTAAGCTCACCTTAGATGTCTGTGGGCAACACAGCGATCTGTCTAATTAGCTTAACATTCGTCTCGGTGTGTGTGAGAGGGAAGTCAAGCAGGTGTGTGTCGGTTAGTTTAATGTCGTCGAGGCCTCACCGTCTGCCATTTTTGCTTCATGGCATATTTACCGTCTGCTGGAATTCTGGATTAAATCTTGTCACTCCTGGAGCATTGACAATTAAGAAAGCTTTTTACTCAGTGTATGATAATGACAGTTGTTGGGCAGTGAGGAGTGAAGTGAACATTTTCTTTTTGTGATAAATAAGCAGACAACATGGAAGCAGTGCTCTCTGTGCTCCGCTCGCCTCACGCGTGGAGGGTAAGAGGGCACAAAATTCTAATTTGCTGCTGTGTTTCAAGAGCGAGATGGAGAGAGGGAAATGGGAGATAAAGATTTGAATTCTGTGTGTGAGACGTTTTTTGAAGGGAAGCGTCGTATGTGGCTAAGTGTTCCAGAGGACGGGGGAGAGATAATTTGTTGTTTGTTGTTGGGTATTTTGCTTTGCGTCTGCCTGCTTGTTTTCCCACCATCCCCCGAGAGAGCTGCTACTCAAAGGCACAAATGTCGGCAGCTCATCAGCACTCTCAACAAAGCGAGTGTGCATGTGTGGGATAGTACAGCGCTCTGCATGCAGTCTCTCACCCAAACTGGTCCTCCGTGTGAAAACTACAGGCCGTGAACGTTTGTTTTGTTTTCTTTCTGTCACGTAAGTTCTTTAAATAGATGAACATAAACAAGTTTCCTGTCTCACTACTCTGCCTCTGTCGCCGCGCCGCCTTCCCACAAGCCTCGTCATTTGTGCTGAAGACGTAAAGCTTTAAAAATGGGTCACCAAAAAGGCTTTTGTTTTTCCTGACACAGCTGGGCTTTCTTTGCAAACATTACACAGACGGGAGTGAATTGTGAATTTGTTGAGCTTTATTTTCAGCAGCACATTGATGCACATTGGGTGCTTTAGCAGATTTTGGACGTATGTGAGACGGACGCAAATATGTTTTAACAGAATAATTGTTGGTTTAGTCCTTTCAATGTGGAAGAAATGGAATATGATGAGATTTCTTATTTAATGTGCAGAGTAAATCTTCATTACTGTACAAGTTAAAGGTGTCATTGATAACATTCAGCCACTTGATGTTGCATTCCTCTCCATCCTCCATCACATTCACTCAACAACACCGCTGTTGTTTCAAATCATCTGCCGCTCAAGTGAATGCCGGTTTGTTGCTGATGTTAAAGTTGCTAACACTAGCTAGCTAACGTTGGGGCAGTACAGGGTGCATTATGTATTATGCATTATTGTATTTGTATGTTCTTTTTCCCCACAAACTGTGAATTATCAGAGCTGTTGATCACTGACAAAACTTCCAGAATTCTTCCACAGCGATGAACAAAACAATCATTCTGGACCAGACAAACTTTTTTTTTATTAATTCACGTTCATAATGATGTTTTAAGGAAAAGAGAATTTTATTCTGCACTTTAATTGTTTTTTATTTTGTGGAAATGATTTTGTCTCATAAAATTGTTCAGTGTGACCTTTTTTAAAAAGCTGATTTCATTATGTTTCCAGACTGTGTTGTTTGTCCTGGTTCTGTTAGAGACCCGTTGATTTAAAAAGTACCAGGATGAAACCAACTGCTGTGAAAACAGAAAACTGTTCAGTTCTAAAGGTATGAGGTATAAAGGTGCAGTATGTAAAGATTGGCTGCCTGTCCAAACAAACGGGGTGCAGCGTATCAGCAGAGAGACTGCTAACTGTAGCCGCTGTTAGCTTGTAAGCTCATTTAACCTTGAAGCTGAAGGTCTCATTAGCTGACTCTGCCACCTCTTGAGCTACTTGAGCTAGCTGGTTAGCATGCTAACTTCAATAGATATGTCTGCACCATTATACAGAAGTCAGAAAATGGTTCTGTCTTCACATTCTGTTAATTATTCTTACTTACTGCACCTTTTAAAGAGGTTAGCATCGGATAACATAGTTGCTACATTCAGGTTGATTTGCTTTCTGACTGTATTTGTTAAGTGTTTAATCTAAACTACAGGCTTACAGATTTACTTCCTCCTCATCTAGACAGCGCTGTAAAGTTTCCCATGACCTTGAAGCACTTGCAGTGCGTGGGCAAAGGGATTTTTAAGCAAGTGAGTGAGGAAAGATGTTTGTTTGTCTCATGAGAGTGAGAAGAAATGTGTGTGTTTTCGTGTGACTTGAATAATTGGTGTTTCAGTGACAGTAGTGTGAAGATATCTGCAGCCTGACATCCCCTTTAATTGAATAACTGCAACTTCTGTGTGTGTTTGTGAGTCCCCAAGACGTGTGTGCGTGTGTGTGTGTGTGTGACATAAAACGCTGCTTTCGAGTGTGTGTCAGCCTGTGCCACCATCTTGTGTGGTGTTTCAGGCCCGTCGATTCACCAAGGGTATTAAATGTGGAATTAGTTCTGCTGTCAATCACTATGGTGACGGTGAGTGAGGAGATGACACGCTCTCTCACACACACACACACACACACACACACACACACACACACACACACACACACACACACACCTCAGTCCCTGGAGGTGGTCAGCGTACTGTAAACATTATTATGACTTGCAGATCTATAAACGGCGGCCTGTGTGTGTGAGTCTGTTTGTGTTCTGGACCCATCTTGACTTCAGAGCAAACAGAACTTCTCACCCTGAAAGCGTATTTTAATATTCCATCAAGAAAAAACAGCTTTTGGAAATAGAGTAGACCAAAAAAAAAGGCTGTACCCTATTTCCCGGTGAGCTGATGCATCAATCAGTTTTTCTTGTTTCCTTCTTTAATTCACTCATGTTCTGTGTTTTTCTGTTTGACAATGTATCTCGACTTCTTCTTCGGTTTCTACCTTGTTTGCTCCTGTCGTTCTTTGCACCTGACATTCTCTTCTTTCACATTCTGTGGTGTCAAGTTTCTAAATGTGCCGACCTGCTTCTTTCCTCTGTGTCCTCTGTGTGGCTCACCTTGTTTGTGCTCTTGCATCTTCTATCCTTGTTCTCTTTTTAGTTACAGATCATGTATGAAGGTCAGCAGTGTCGTTCTGTAGGCGGATCAGAGGGTCATGATGATCTAATATCAATGTTAAAATCCAAAGATTTTATTGTCATATGTGCATTATATCTTTGGTTAGCATATAGGAATGCTGTCGCTGGAGTTAAAGTTGGAAGGGATCAATGTTTCCCTGATGATGTCTGCTAACACGTCACTGCGGTCTGTGGACGGAGCTCGTTACCACAAGTACAACAAGTTTTATGCATTTAAGGGCAGAAACACAAAACCTTACAGAGTTTCTGTAAGTATGGGTGCATTCATAAATATGTTGTGAAATGTTTTGGAGTGTTGGAGCGCTCGGAGCATCCTCTGTATGAAAGATATGTTTAATCATAATTAAATTTAAGTCCAAATGGAAAAATTCAAATTGAAAATTAAAAGATTATTTTACTAAGATACTACGAACAATCAGGCCGTGATTAAAGTGAAAACTGAAATTAAAAATGCAAATTTCTAAATGCAAAAAGATGATTTGAAATGATAAAAAAAAGTAAGATTTAAAAGATTCAGAGGCTTAAATGGGAAATGCTGAAAGCTTACGTATGAGAACGTCAGCGGTGATGAGATGAGGGAAATGCCAAGCGTGGAACTGAATGGGGAATAAAAAAAAGGTTAAATGGGAAAAAAACTAAATTTGTTTTGCATTTCAAAACCTGTGGAGGTGAAATAAATCATCTCTGCAATCGTTTACATGTTAAATAACTCTAGAGAGAGTTTTGTCCCTGCAGGCTGCAGCTGCATTTCATCCGTTCTTACATTATTACTTGATGCACTCGGCTAGCTTATATTCATTTTGAAATAAAAAAATGACATTTCCACCAACACATATCACTTTATAATGACACCTTATCTGTAGTAAAAAAAGTCACATGTCAGATTTGTGCTACGTCCTTTCATGTCGAGTTGAATCAAATTAAATTGAAAATTGAGTTAGCCAATATTTAGCCACATAATTTGAATAAATATACTCTGCTCCTCTCTGTTTGTTCTGATGCAGTTCATTTAATCTATGACCAGTGATGAACGCCTCAGTAAACAGAGAGCGGCGGCGCCCACTCGGCTCGATGGAAGCAGTCTGTAGGGAGTAGAACAGCATTAACACGAACGAATGGAGTGTGTAAGATGACGGCTGTAACTGCGATACAAGCCGGCGCTGAATACATATTGTAATGCAAGTCCAGTGATAAACACCTGTGTGTGTGTGTGTGTGTGTGTGTGTGTGTGTGTGTGTGTGTGTGTGTGTGTGTGTGTGTGTGTGTGTGTGTGTGTGTGTGTGTGTGTGTGTGTGTGTGTGTGTGTGTGTGTGTGTGTGTGTGTGTGTGTGTGTGTGTGTGTGTGTGTGTGTGTGTGTGTGTGTGTGTGTGTGTGTGTGTGTGCAGAGAGGCAGATTCTGCTGTGCTGTGTGTCATGCCGGATGCATAAAGTAGTGCACGGGTCTAAGATGTCAGGGTGACACTTGTGATTGGATGGGTTCTATTTCGAGCGTCGGCGGCTTGTCTCCTCACGCCTGCAGAATCCTCGTTCCTGTGTGCTGCTGCATGTATGGAGCTGGAGCCATATCGAAATGGATGGTGCTTTATTTCCTTTTGTTGATTATAATGAGAGTATATGTGAGTGCTTGAGGCTTTCTTGGGTATAGAAACCCTTTGGAAAGGAAGCCATCCGAGTCAAAGATGGTGAGATGGTTGGAGGGATGGAGGTCTTAGATGGAGGGAGTAAAGCACATAGCAGGGAGGCACGGATGAATGGAGGGAGGAGAAAACAGAATTTGAACCGGCTGTTATTGAAGACTGAGAGTGTGCTGAAACCAAGTGAGGTGGTCAGAGGATGCAGGGACTGAGACGGGAGGAAGTGAGGGGGAAGACAAAAGAGGGGAGGTATTGATTCTATCCACCAGCTGGGGGGGAAACTCGAGCCAACTGTGCTCGTCTGATATTAGAGCCAAGGAAAAGGTGGAAGGATGGAGGAGAAAATGGTGGAAAGAGAGCAGCACGCGAGCTTTGGCAGTGCTCATACCACAATGTGCAGTAATAACAGTAAAGAACAGTGGAATGTGCATGCTTGTGAATAATGAATGTGCACAGCAGTGGTCGGTCGGCTCAGACGCTCCATAACTGGGCCGTTCGTTGTGACAGAGCAGCGGAGCCAAGGGATTCTGAAATGGCGATAAAAGAAGCGGAGATGCAGCTAATTTATGCACGTGAGATCAAAACTAGCAATCAAAACATTTTGCCTCCAAACAGACCGTCCAAACAGCCAAAAGCCATCAGATGCCCATTGTGAATTGTCTAAATTACCCACAGAATGATAAAAACTGAGAGCTAAAGTGGCTCTAAAGACAGTCGCAGGTCAAGTGATTGAGATAGCTTAGAGCTAACGGGTGCTTTCAACAAAACAAACCACGTGTTTAAAACAGGAAAGGTTTGTTGTCTCCTTTTCAAAGCAGACACTTTGATTTGTTCACTAACAATGGCTGCATTTAAGCAAGATCCATGCATCCCCCTTCTGATCAGCCATCCTCCCTGTTTATCCTGTAGTAGCAGTGACAATACAGGGCAGAGGAGTGTTGAGTTACACTGCCGGACTGACGGATCCTTTATCTGTTGGTGCGAGTCAGAATCTCTGACCCGACCACGGCTGTGAACAGTAGCTTAACTGAGCTGCGCGTGGTGCTGAATTGAACTCTATTTGACTCAAAAACCCAAATTTACAAGTCAAAGAACTTTTTATTTGACGATTCCACAACTTGTACAACGTATTGCGAGTCTTGCGAGGTGAAAAGTTTGGTGTCGGCCGTTCTATCGCTGTAGCTGCTAGACGTAAACTTTAATTATGAAAGCTAGAAAGGATGAAGCAGAAGGAGCTCGGCCGTGTGCTGCATCGCTGTACAGACTTCTGGATTTCGCCTGCTGCATGAACACTTTCCCCGGCCTGATATTTGAGCTCTGTGACCCACAGTTTGACATTAAACTCCGCAGTCAGGAAGTCCAGTACATTTTGTTAATCTCTAATTGGATTAACGAGTGACAGCCGCTGCCAAAAAGACATTAGTCCCTGACTACTGAAGCCCGTGCTGGGCTACTTTTTTGGCAGAAGCTTGTAAATTACACTTTAGAGTCTAATGAAATCATCAGCGTCGCATTGGGGTGTTGATTCCCCGTCAGGCCTCATTTTGCCACACTGACGAGCTTCCACTACATTACTCCTTATTTAGCATGCTAACGACGTACAGTACATCTAAATGGGTCTACTGTAGTGCACGACTGTCCCGCTTCCTGCCAGCTCCGCCGTCCTCAGGACTGAGAGGAAAGAAAATCACATTTTGTGAACAAATCTTCTGATGCGGGCACGAGGACTGTTAGCCGTGATGTGCTGCCTCATGCAGTAAAACAGGGAGATTGAAAGAGAGAGGGAGGATTTAGCCACGGGGAAATTAGATGGGAAACACAGGGAAAGCTCCTTTTGCCTGAAGGAGCAGTCCACAGGAGAACGTTCTCCCAGTTCTGCTGCTCACAAAGCCCGAGCAGAGAGAGAGAATACTCTGAAACAACGCTGGTGCTGATGAAAAGGAAGAGATGAACGGGAGATGCCCTCTCTCCCTCCCTTTGCTCTCTCCTCCTGCTTTTAACTTGGATAAGAAAGCTCAGGCTGTTAATGAAACTGGAGTGGACACACACACACACACACACACACACACACACACACACACACACACACACACACACACTGTACAACAGGCAATAACAGACTCACTGGCATCAGCAGTTTTCCCTGTTTAGTGAAGCTCCCTGTGGAATAATGTGTACAAGACTTCAGTCAACTTACCAACTTTTCTCTCTTCACCTCCTTCTCGTTCTCTCTCCGTCTCTCTGCTGGTTTCTGTCTTAACTTGTGCGCTTTGCCTTATTTCTCTCCTCGAGCTTTCTTTCTTTGTTTAGATAGTTTTATTTCTAGTGCAGAGAAGACGCTTTGCTGCGTTTTTCTTCTATAAAAAGCAATTTACATAAAAATTCACTGTAGACGAGCACTTGGTGACATCATGCTCTGTAGAACACATTTGCAGGCGTGATATTATGTGTGTGAGATGTGCGAGTGAAGTAATTAGTTGTGGTTTTAATGATTTATTTATTTATTTGGTGAGTGAAGCATATAGGGGGGAAATTGGTGTAAACACTGTAAAGGATTTAAATTCTGAACCATTTGTTCCCGCTGACTCTCTGTGGAATCATGATCATCTCATTGTTTCATCACATTCGACTTTTAATCAGCAAATTTGATCAGTTGTTTTGTTTTTTTACATATTTAAAGTATCTGACACACGCAAACCTGTATTAGTATCCACATAAAACCTTACATGTCATGATGACCACCAATATGCTAAATGTGCGTTGCCATTAGTAACCAAATAACCAATCACAGAAATATAAATCAAGCCTGCAGCTGATTGGTATTCAGTGTAAGACCTCTAACGAGGTAGATGTTGATCTAATTAGTCCATGCTCACAAGTGTTCACTATACGATGCATTGATCGGTAAATGTTCCGTGCACATAAATAGCCAATCAGTAATTATTTACATGGAACATTTTATTGATTGCTGTATTGATCGTGACCAGTTCAAAGCACGGGCTAATTAGATTAGCATTGCTCTCGTTAGAGGTCATACACATGATAAAGATGTCGGCTGTGTTGCGTGCTACGTGTGTGTATTTACATTCGGTGCCTCTGGATGTTACAGCTCTCTGTGTTTAGTCCCTCAATCAGTCAAGTCATGAAGTGAAACAGAACAACTCCACGTTACCAGAGCTGTGCTTTATATATAGATATATAACATTAGCATCCCCAGCTCTGATATCCTACGAGTGGAACCAAGTGTGACAATTCAATGCTGGGCATTAGATTGCATCAAAGGAGGTGAATGCACGATTGAATATGTTAAAATTGACACCGGTCATGAACGAATTGGCAATAACAATATAAAGTTAGTTAGTTAGTTATCAGGCCAACAGCAAACCAGTAGAGGTTGTTCTGTACTTGTTGTTGAGAGCAGGACCATAATTCATTGAAACAACTGGAGTTTTTTTATAAAGCTTGGTTGAAATGTTCCCTATCTGTCGTCCCGACAACCATCGTGCACATATAAGGTAGGACTAAATCATAATCTGAGCTGGTGTGTGTGTGAGTGTAAAACATATTCCCGATCTGCATGAGAGCGGCTGTCGAAGGGTTAAAAACAATGCTCAAAAAATACAAAGATCGTCAGACGGTGGACAAAAACTGATGCAAATGTAAGCATATGTTGGTGCATCGGCCCCCGCACACGGCAGGAGCTGCATTGTATATTGATGTGTTTGCCTTATAGGCACACAACAACATACATTAAGTGTGAGATGCACGCGGATGCTGTACACACAGAGGATGCATTAATGTGCCGTACACTCACAGTTGCATATGCTCACATGGAAATGAACTGACACGATGTGCACACTCACACTCACACATGCATAATTAGGAACAAACGCACAAACACAAGAACGTCCCTCGTCTTCACTTTTTTTGTTTTTTCCCATTCTTGCCGTCTTCTCCTCCTCGTCTCCTCTCTCTCTTCCTCTCTTTCCCTCTCTCTCCACTTCCTCGCTCCCTCCGGCTGTGTCAAATGCTGCAGTGTGGGTGTCGTCGCATAGAGTGCAGCCAAATCTTAGTCTGACACACGCACACGCACACACACACACACACACACACACACACCAAAGCGTATGCGGACGCATGCACACAGCTGCAGTGTTATGAAGTAGGAAAACCCATTTCTGCCCTGACTACCTTTTGGACGGAGCGAGGAGAGGAGGGGCGGAGGAAGGAGTGAGAGGGAGGGAGGGAGGGGGAGTGAGGAAGCCGTGGCGAGAGCAGAGGAAGAGGAGGAAGAAGAAGAAGAAGAAGAAGAAGAAGAAAAATAACATTTGGCCTGATTTTGGGTACAAGTTACTAACAATGCATCTCCACTGAGAACAGACTCTGATCTGTTTGTGTGTCTGTAATTCAGCACCTCTGTGCACAGACGAGCATTAATCTTTGTGTGTGTGTGTGTGTGTGTGTGTGTGTGTGTGTGTGGTGTGTGTGTGTGTGTGTGTGTGTGTGTGTGTGTGTGTGTGTGTGTGTGTGTGTGTGTGTGTGTGTGTGTGTGTGTGTGTGTGTGTGCTGTCATTGCTTTATTTGTGTATATGCATGCATGTGCCCGCTTCTGACCAGCTGTGTGTGTTGTGCTTTGCTCTTTGATCATTAGGCAGCTGCATTCACTCCTTCTCATCATTTCATAGACAACAAGCTCATTATGCTTCCATTAACTGCTGACAGAGGGAAGGGTGAGCGAGGGCAGAGCGGCAGACAGAAGGGACTGAGCCGGAGAAATCAAGGCAAAGTGGAAGAGAGGAGGGGGGAGGGAGACGCGACGAGACGACTCACTGAAGGAAAAAAAAGAAGAATAATGCCTAATATTAAGAAAGATTTGGAAGAGGGATGAGCGGAGAATGAAAGGGGGTGAACGAGGTGAGAGATTTGAGATCAGGGAGGAGTGGCGGTGAAAGGGGAAGCCTTTAAATGTAGCAGGGTGTGTAAGTAAGATGTGAATAGACGGATTTGTGAACAGTGTGTGCAGGCCGATGGAGGGGTAATGAGAAACTTTCAGAATAAGGCGGTCTTGACATTTTGACTGCCAGCGTGTGAGCTTATTTGAATTCAGCACACACTCATCTTTTTATGGGATATACAGTTTCAACTTCTCAGCAAGTCTCAAGGCCTTTGTATTTTTCTTTGCATACAGCAAATATGACTGATTGCTTTCAGAACTGAACTAAACACAGATTATTGACGGATAGAGTGACCATGGACTTGAGTTAAATGGCCTCCACATTACCAAGTCCACACATGGAATTCTGGGATGTTTTCTCCATGGAGTCACTGACTAATGGGAGCACGGATCGATGTTCTAGGAAATCGGCATTGTCAATTTGAAACGAGACCTTGCAACATATCAAGAAGAGCTGGCTGTGAACACTGTCGGGACGTAAACGCTTGCATCCATCTGATGAAGACTGACTTTTATCAGAAACTTCATTTTTAATGACTGTGAAAAAGTCAGACAGATCCTAGTTACTATAAACAATAACCAGCAGATGCATGGCTGCAACTGTTTTGAATCTTGTCTTGGATTAAAAAAGCGACTCTCAGTTATACAAGAGGTTTTGGAACTGGATCCAGTTTCAATGAAAAGCTTTCACATCCCAACAATAAACTGAGTCCACTGTAAAAGTTGGAAAAGTTATCTGATACCTGTTGCTGTTGCACCATTAGTGCTGTTTGCTCAGCCGACCGTGTGATGTTCTCCAAGTACCCTTAAAGCCACTCCAACATTTGTCATTTGATTTTGTTTTGTTTTTTAAAGTTGAACATAATCTTTTCAGAGTCCATATATGAAGCGGTTTCTTTAAGCCACACAGAGACAGTAGGAGGATCCTCACTCTTCCCTGATATAACTGTGCATTTGTTTCCAATATGTGCTTTAAGTTTGATAAAGGCCTCTAACACTAACCTCAATCAGCTGCTGAACACTCCTGAACCAGTAAGATTGTAGCTGCAAAACCCTGAATTGCATTTATAAAAAGCCAAGTTGCATTTTGTATGGATTAACTTGCATTTTGAAAGAGGGGAAATGTGTGATTTATTCTTTTTAAAGCTCCACCGTCTTTCTTTTAATGCCTAGAGTCAGAATCTAAATGCTGATTGTTCTTTTAATTTCTACAGAGAAGTGTTTGTAATCCTATTAGCATGCGTGTGTTACTTGGGGTACCTGCTGTGTAGCAAAGCTGTAAGTTTTGTAACTGGATTACAAAACTTAAATTTAGATATAACCTTACACTGTTTGGGGGGCAGCAATAGCGGCACTTTACCTCGGGAAAATTGGTCATAGACGGCATGAAAGCAGCACTCATTTAAAGAATGGAGAGGTGGCAGACTGAGTAGATTGAAGGATGGAGACTGAGGCCAGCAGACAGAGATGGAGAGAACTCTGGTGCAGTAAAAGAGCAGAGAATAAGAAAGACACTTATAAAACGTTATGGTCTCATATATCGCAAAGGCAGAGAGACGGGGAAGAAAAATGGAAGGTAGATCTTTGGTACAAGTTTGAGGCAGTAAAACTTGACATCTGAGCATTACTTTTGAGTTGTCTTTACTTTGAGCTGGTTTCTTCTGTTGTCTGTTACAGCCTCAACATCCTAACCTGCTGGAATTTAAAACAAACAAACCAAAGGCGAGTTCGTCATCAGTAAATCAAACATACCACATTAGAAGTGTTAAAGGTGCAATATGTAAAAATGGGCAGAGCATGAGCAGTACGCACTGGGAGCTCTGAACAGCTGGTTAGCATTGGTTAGCTTAAGACTGTGTCAGGCCAGGCTAGGTGGTTAGCATGCTATCTTCAGTAAATATCTCTGCAACATTACATAAAAGTCATGGCATCAAAATTCTTATTTCTTCACTTTCTGTTGATATTTTTAGTTCATTTTTACTTCAAACAGCACGTTTAGTGTATTTTGAAGCTAAAAAGAATTGTGCCACGTGTTGAGTTAATACTCCAAACCAATAGGGGGCAGCATGTTTCCAGAGTAACTGCTAACTGCAGCCAACTGTAGCTGGTTAGCTCAGTTAGCCATGCAGCTACCGTTCCCATTTGCTGATTCTAGGAGCTGAAGCACCGACAGTGTTGCTGCTGTTCACTTTCAGACCATCACCTCTCAAGGCTCAAACTGGCTTGGGGCTAGCTGGTTAGCATGCTAGCTAAAGTAGCAGAACTCTTATTTCTTCACATTCCTTTAATCGTTTTAGTTAGAATTCTTACATATTGCACCTTTTTTATGTCTCAAGGCATTGAGAAAACTTATTGTCAACCTTTCTGGCTCGGTTGCAGGGGTATGAAACATGTGGAAGTCAGCTGTCAGTGACATTTCATAAAAGGCTGAAGTTAAAGACAGGAGATTTCTGCAGGATACTGAGATAAGAAGCTTGGAGGCAACAGAGATGGATGGACTGGTAAAATGATGAGGCCAAGCAGGCTGGGAGAAGTAGAGAAAATAAGACGACATGTGGCATCTTGTGCAAACCGGCCACACAGACACACACACAGACACACACACACACACACACACTTTATTTTATAGTGTCATAAAAGGCTCCAGTTTGGGTCGCCGTGCTGACAGCAAATCAGCCCAGAGAAACTTCCTGTGAAGCGTGCAGCGTTATTTTGAGTCCTCCTCTCAGTCTGTCCCTTCAGTGCACCTAAAGTTATGGCAGCACTTTGCACTGTGATGTCTTTTTTCTTTTTTTATTTAATTGATAGAAAGCATCAGATTTTACGAGCCCACAATGCCGCACGTCCGCGCGTGGACTGTAAATTCCTGTTAGTTGTCTTCTGCGGCTGTATTGATTTAAAATCTGTCTGTATTGCCTTTCTTCTCTCTCTCTCTCTCCCTCACCCTCTCCATCCCTCTGGCTTCTGTGTGAGTACTTTATGGATGCATTGCTCTCAGACTATGTACCACTCCCATTACACTGCTGGCTGATGACCTTACAGCTTCCATTTGGTTCACAGGATCTCTCCGTAATGTGAGAGAAATCGACTGATCGATTCTGTTTCTTTTGTATCCACGCGGTTGTTGATGTGTCACGACTGCGAAATCACATTGAAACAGTTTTTATTGCTACAGAACGGCTGATTTGTTTGTCACTCAAATGGCTACTCGAGAGCACAGAAATGATGCAGATGGAACACAAAACATTGTTTATTGCAAATCTCCATCAGTGCATGTAAAATTCATTTTCATGGCCTTTTTGTCTGAAGCTCTCTGCCAGGGTTCATTGTGCAGGTGTGCAGCGACCATCACAACAGAACACTGATCAGGTCTCCAGTCCACTTCTGATTTTATCCCAGAATTCAGAAAACAGTGAAGCTGCTGCAAATCCTCAAGATGTCCACTGGCCTGTTTGGAGTCCTTAAAAGCTCCGTGCTGTGATTGGCTATGAGTGACAGCCCTCTCATCTGCATAACGAAGCTGAATGGACAAAGAAATTTAAATGGAAATGACATAAATAAATACATTTGTGGAAATAAATAGAGGGAAAATGCAAAGGGAGAGCAATAACACAATAAATACATTTAAAAGTGAACACACTAATTAATGAAATGGAAATTAAAACAGAAATTCCAATTTATGTCACAGTTTTGTAACTTCATTATGCCGCATCTGTCCTGTTTTTGGTGCATTTAATGGGTTATTGATTTACTAATGGATTAATTCATTTGTTTATATTGTATATTCATTGTTGTGGCTGTTTCAGTCCTCCATGCATTGGGACCAGCAATCACCAATACAAACTGTGCAACCTAGTAGAATTTATCGGAGCGCTCTCAGCGGACACACACGAGACTCTGAGTGTGAATTAACTCACTGAATTCTTGTAATTCTGGGACTCTGACTGTCCTTCGTTCTCCTGCATTCATAATGGTCTTAAAGAGACGCATGTTTAACCTGTTTAACCTTTCAACACAATAGTAATCTGAGATGGACGCTGTTGCATCAGAGTGGAGGCGAAAGCAAGAACAGTTGAACATGCTCAGAGATAAATGCACTTCCTGTTTGCCTTGAGTGCAGTTTAACATATTTCTAAATTAATTATAAAGAAAATAAAATCAGTCTAATGTAATTAAAGTGAATGTGCCAAGATTTTATTAATGCCTCAAGTGAGATTAAGTTTGTTAGAAACACGACTGCACTCAGTCTGCCTCCCTGATTCTTTCATCTGCGTGCATGACGTTATGAATATCCATGAAAATGCTTTTGCATACAGCATGTGATCAAACAGGAATCAAACAGGCCACTGAGTGTTTCGCCTCTCTGTGCTCGTGCACTGCTGAACCTCAAAACTTTGGAAGTGGAATGAAATGAATGTGTGCTGGGAGACACGCAGGTAGCGAATGTATGTGTAGAATTTCAGGGCAGAAATTCTTAATTATGTTAATTAAGAATAGTGTGTAACCTGATTTTTTTTTTTTAGGACCACTGTAAAAAAACAATTCAGCTGTATTTTCTCATTTTTCTCTGAGAAAGAATTGTATACATGTGTGTATTTTTTAGAGTGCGTCTCTAATCCTCTTCTGTAGGTTAATATGTTGCCATCACAGTTTGTTCAGCATCATAACTAATAATTTATAACGTATACATGCTGCATGAGCAGGAATGTGACTGTGTTGCACGCAGAAACAAAACATGTTCGGGGAAAGACGAAAGTTGTTTTAAATCCCATTTTGGCAAAAGTGTTTTTCATTTGAAATTCTGCTGTGTTTTGATCACCAGATGCTACTAAATTCAGCACACTGAACCTTTAATAAAAGCCTAAATGGAAAAATGAAATCCACCTCTGATGCCACATATCGCCTCGGCGTTGTGGCTCTTTGCGTATCAGCCCCGTCACGTCTCAACGACGCCATGATATTTATGTAAAGTACACTTGTGCCTCAGTATTGATGGAGGCAGCAGTCTGAAAAGTGCTGCTGTTGCTCTACGCTGTCATGTTTGTCGTGCAGTTCAGTGACGTGACATCATGTTGGCGTATGTGTTCGACTTTAAACCTTTTTCTTCTCTGCAGCTCCTGGTGTCCCTTCTTTCATCACTCTTACATCACACTCAGTCTCAGTCATAACTCATCGCCTGGCCTGTTACTAAAAGGCTGTTAGGCTGTCTTGCTGTAAATCCACAGGTGCTTTGATTTTGCTTATAGCTGCTCTTCAGTAGATTATTCTCTATTGATCTCAGTGTCTGCCTCTCAATCTTTTTGCTCCATCCAGTTTCCATCACGTTGTCTGTGTTCGCTGTCCAGACATCTGCTCCATTCATCATCCACCATCCCTCATCACTTCCATCCTTTTTTTCCGTCTTTGCGCCGCTCTTCTGCCATCTGTCCATCTGTGACCTTTCAGTCCACAGTCTCTCCTGACGGCCTTTCCTTTTTCCTTTTCCTTACATTTTTTTTTTTTAGTTGAAAAGACTTTTCTGAAGGCTGGACACAAACGTAAAGGGGGAGAAAGAGGAGAGTGATGAAAGTGGAGCAAAGGACAACTGCCACATACTGAGATGGCAGTCACAGGGAGGAAGAAAAGCTTTTTTGACTTGTAGCCATGTAGAGGAAGAGAAAAGATGAAGGGGAAGGAGCTAAGGGAAGGATCAGAGAACTGAACAGGGGGAGGGTGCAGGAGAAATGAATAGCTTTCACTTCAGAAAGAAGTGGATTATTTGTAGAATATAGGTTTTTTTATGAAGGAGTCTGGTAGGAGTAGTAATTTCTTATTCCCGATGCGAGTGGCACGACTCTATTTGATGGATTGCTGTGAACTTTTGTGCAGATATTTATGGTGCGCAGAGGATGAACACTAATGTCTTTGCTGATTTCCTTACTTCTCCTCTAGAACCACCATAAAGTTTGCATTTCTACCAAATTCAGTTAATCTAATAGTTTTTGAAAAGTCCAGTTCAGAGGTTTGCCAGCGGTGGAACACTGGTGAATTTACAGACACGAGGTCTGAGTCGGTGAGCCGACCCGAGCAGGTTGAATGTATTCAGTGAAACAAAGCAGTGAATACGCTGCACAGGATGAGAGGTGATCAAGACGTCAGTGCAGTTACAGATGGAAAGTGTTGATTAACGTAGCTTTTGCTGCTTCATGGCACAGAATAAACATCTAAATAATGGTATCTGGTCACAGTGTAGGCAGCACAGAGACACAGAGAGAGGGAGAGGCAGGTGAAAGCAGTGGCCAGGCAGGGACATGCTCTGGAAATACAGATGATCAGGTGAGAAATCTGAATGAGAACTTAAACAGCATGATAACATTAGTTTTGACCTAGGCCTACATGTCAGCAGTAAATAAAACTAGTAACATTGGGCCTGATACTGGCATATAGGTGAGATATAGAGCAAAACCTTTAAGATAAAAACAGGGATTTTCACTTAATGGGAATTTAAAGAGAAGCTTTATATTGATTCTGTAGGAATCCATGCAATTCACAGAATATTCCTTTACATGTGAATTCAAATGGTCAATGTTGTCCTCAAAACTTCTAAATGTGCGAATTTTCATATATAAAATATCATAGAATTGTGGGAAATGTACTTTAAAAAACAAAATTCGGGGGAAGGGCTCTCATTTGGACCCCCCCAATATCTATACCATGGTTACGCCCTTGACTCTATTTGATGGATTGCTGTGAACTTTTGTGCAGATATTTATGGTGCGCAGAGGATGAACACTAATGTCTTTGCTGATTTCCTTACTTCTCCTCTAGAACCACTATAAAGTTTGCATTTCCACCAAATTCAGTTAATCTAATAGTTTTTGAAAAGTCCAGTTCAGAGGTTTGCCAGCGGTGGAACACTGGTGAATTTACAGACGCGAGGTCTGAGTCGGTGAGCCGACCCCGAGCAGGTTGAATGTGTTTAATGAAACAAAGCAGTGAATACGCTGCACAGGATGAGCGGGGATCAAGACGTCAGTGCAGTTACAGATGGAAAGTGTTGATTAACGTAGCTTTTGCTGCTTCATGGCACAGAATAAACATCTAATCAGTAAATTAGACAAGTGGTTTTTTTGTCCTTTGCTTGCTCTCTACATTTGAGCAACGTGCATTCAATTTTATAGTTTTTTGCTAAACAAAATCTGTCATTCTGTATCAGTGTTGTGTAGAAATGCCAGCACATTGTACTGATTTACTTTAGAGTCATTTTCAATGGATCCATTTAGACGCAAATATTCTTGAAACGAAGCCATAAAAGACGGGGAATAAAGATGGTTTTGGTACGTGTGAACATGGCTTCAGATCGTGACCCATTTATTCACATTTATTAATGCCAGGTGTGAATGGGGGGGGGGTCACAGTTTGCAGGATTAAAGGGGTCTAAATCATTAGGTCAGAGCAGGCAGGAAGGAGACTGGTGTGAGGATCAGGAAGCTGCTCCCACACCTCACTGATTAGCGAGTGCAAACATGAATTTGTTCTCCCCCATGAGTGCTTTATGACGTTGCTGTCAGTTTGCTTTTTTCTGTGTGTTTCTTGCATAGTGTTAGCACGGCAACACTCCGATACCTTATACCTGCTTTCAGCGAGCAAACGTCAGCATGGTCTTTGATGTTGGCATTAAACCTGCAGTGTGCAGCCTGGAGCTCATATTTTCTGTATTGGCGCCCTCTCACACTACAGCTGCTCCTTCCTTCAGCTCCGGCAAACCCGTCTTTGCTGGTTGACATAAAACGCATCAGTACCAGTGCAGGAAAGTTCCCACAAAACCCCCCAGATTTAAAACCATACCTGACAATGATGGACCAAACCAGCAGTGTGTGAACCTGTTGGGCGACGGAGCATGATAAGGATCTTGCTCATTTCAAAATTCTGGTCAGATCCGAAAAATAAAAGGATTCAGACTTTTTCCAATAAGAATGACTCGGCACCCTCGCTCCTTCCTTCATTAGTATGTGTGCTGTAGTTTAGACTCTTTCTGACAGCTTAATCAGCGCGGAGAAGAGCGAAGATCCTCAGAATTTAAATATCACACGAGGCCAGCGTCGCAACCGCACTTTAAGCAGAGCCCGGGTGTTCAGGTCCCAAACTGAGAACCTGTTAAGGGAGCATTGTGTAATACTAATGACCACACGCAGCAAGCACTCACACATCGGGTAATTTGGGCATCAATTCAGGAGGGAGTCCTATCCCGACTCAATACTCCGCAAGAATTAACGACATAATAAGTGAAATTTTCCAATTACAGGAACCTCTTGAGTAAAACCTCTCCCACGAGACGAGTAATAAGTTTCAATTCATGCTTGTTTGATCCGTCCCGTTGTGGAAGCCTTTGTATCCCTCCTACGTTTCCTCAAGTGTTTTTGTTTTCCTGCTACAGATTTGATGACCGAGGATGTTGTCCTCTTTATGTCGAGCAAATAACTTTGCATAACAACGAAGCTGCGAGTGTCAGAAAACAGGAGAAGGAAAAAGGAGGGATGGTGACCTGAATCTTAATGACAGCCGGTGGGAGTTGGGAGTGTGTGATTGAAGGGGAAAGCAGTAAGTGATGGACTGGAGAAAAGCTGGAATGACGGGATGAGTCCGTGAATCGGTAAATGGATGGAGGGATTCCGGTCAAGCTGCTTCCATCACAGCAGAGATGAAAATGAACGCCTGGGTGCATAAAGGACTGTGTGTGTGTGTGTGTGTGTGTGTGGGCGCGTGCATGCCTGTGCTCATTATAATCAGTAGTTTTGTGTGCCTTTGGGCAGGAATGTGATAGGCGTGCATTTCCGTGTGTGTTTTTGTGGGTTGTGTGCTCTGTGTGCTCGGGTGGGTGAGCGAGCGCCGCTGCTCTGGCAGCCGCCTGCAGCAGAAGGATTAGAGAGGTGGCACTGCTGAAACGGAGCTGAGCTATTTGTGAGAGCGCGAGTGTGTTTGTGTTCCTCTGCGGTTGTATCGGCGATGAATCGGATCAGAGTTTTGTGTGTGCCGTGAGTCTGAAAGGGAATTGGATCAGATTACAGGAAATCCTGGCACCGGATTAACTCCAATCCCCACAAGAGGGGAAAGACGGGGGAAGAAGAAGTGGCGGGATGTTTAGATGAGAGGAGGGAGGAGTGAGATGAACTGTGGGATCTGGTTATGTAATGACTGCAGGGCTAATGTGACTGTGTGCCTCTATAGTTGCTGTGTGTAGCACCTTTTTAAAACAGCTTTTCATTTTCAGGCTGTCAGTCCCTTGTGTGTTATAAAAACAGTTCTCTATGATGATCCAGTGATGCGGGTGTAGCTGTTATTAAAGTGAAGGCCACATTGATGATGAGGTGTTGCTGTTATAAAGATGGTGGCACGCCACGCCTCCTCCCTCTGCCTCCTTCTGACTGTGTGCAGTTGTCTCTTGGGGTTTTTTTTACTGAAAATGAAGATGTAGCGACGCCCTCCTCCCCATCTGTGTTTTACTCATTCCACCCTTTGGCAACGCCGGAAGCTTTGCCTTTACGTATTTTCTTTCGGTGCCGTAGAGAAACCCAGCCAGCTCCCTGAAGGATGAGTTCAGGAGTCTGTCTTTCTCATTGTACACATGGGTGTGTGAGTATTTTATAGTATTATTGATTGCTCTAATTATTCCTCCTTTCCAAACGGGTTATAAATGGCGCTTGGTCTTTTTTACTTCAGTTAGCTGGTTTTAATCTAGATTTAATCAAACACATTAACTAACACTTTTCTGCCACTTCTGTTGAACTCCAAGCCCATTAGCTCCTATAGAAATGTAGATTTATATATATATGTATGTTATATATTGGTTTAATAGGCTCAGCCAATTTCTAAAACAGCTGCAGTTTTTATCTAAATTAAGAGGATTGTTTAGAAAGATGCTTCCTTCAAATGAAGTTGTACTTGAGGCTCATTTATAGATGAAAATGGAAACGTGACTGTAACCGCTCAGACGTTCAGGCGTCCTTTATGTTGGAGTGGATGTTGGATTAGATGCAGCTCAGACTCCACAGGCTTGGTGAAGGTGGAGGAGGTTGTTTTTAACCAGTGTTCTGAATGTCACCCTGAAGTAAACCAACAAGACACACAAACCCCCCCGTGAACTAATTTGACCCGACCATAACCATTTAACGGGTCAGTACCATCGATTGTACGATTGATTTGTTTTGTTCCCTCTGCTGGGTGGTGCGCAACACATAAAGCTGAAGAGCATGTACCACATTACTCTGACTGCCCCCCTGGCAATTTGTGACCCAGCATGCACTGCAGTCTGGCTGGTGGACGTCGGCACCGAGGGAGACGGCGGGGGTCCGGATTAATCGCCGGGTTTATATGTGCTGCGCTTTGAATCATCGATACTGCTGTTCCTCACAGAGTTTGCATGTAGTGACAGCAGTCTGGCAGCAGCAACCTTGAGGGGAATCCATTTTTCTTTTTCTTTAGACAGCGCGAGTGTCGACCCATGACCGTGAGCTGGGATTTTTGGTGTGTGTGTGCATGGTGGTATTTTGGAGAGAATTTGTACTGTTTTCAAAGCAGCATCGTCTGTTCGATTGAATTGAAAATCTGTGGAAAAAAACAGTTGAAAGCCTCTCTATTCCTCCCCTCCATGACTAATCCAAGCCAGGTTTTTAGTAGTGTAGTTGCTTGTGTCTGTACTTTTGAGTTCAAAGACAAAAAGGATTGTTATGCTTAGCACCAGCCCTCGTCTGCTAGATTTTTTGCCTGTGTGTCCTTGCAGGAACGGAACTGCAGTAGAATGAAAACACTTCTGAACTCATGCAGACTTCATCAGAGCGAACATGACCCAATATTTTGCTGCCAGGAACCAAAAAATAAAAAGACCTGTCTCATTATTAGCAGTATGCAGCACTCCCTGGTGCTGCAAACTTCTGGAGGGGTTGAGGTTTCTGTGTTTTAAAATAAGTATTTTATAACGTGCAAAGGGAAATATCCGATGTTGTATTATAGAACAAGTGGGTGGCACACTTTTACCTGATGGATCTTTTATTCTGCACCGACACCGACGGACACACATGCCACTCAGCAGTCACATTTTGCTGAATCAGGCACACTGTGGTGCCAAAAGCCGAGCGGGATCACATCGGTAGCGTTCCTACACTTACAAGGGTTGGTGCAACTTAAATCCCAAGCATCACGCTGCTTAGGCAAAGAAGATAAGGATTAGACAATGTGCAGTGCCAGCACAAAACATGACTACGCACACACAAAAACACTCATGCAAAGGAGGAGCTCCTCTCAAACTGCCTTCTTAAATCTGTTAACAGGTTACAGAAAACAATTGTAAAGTCGCCCTCAGCAAAGAGCTTCCTGCAGGAACTCTGTCCTGTTGTTTTCACACAAACACACAGTCGGGTCAAAAGTCTGCGACCACCAGTCAAAAACTTTTATTTTGCCTTTTATTTTCAGATGTATTTCATAAGATCTTAGTTATTGAGACGTCTCCCTTTTGCTTATATGACCTTAAACCTTTTCAAGAGCTACTTGAAGACCAAAGAACACCAAGAAGTCCCGACTGTCCTGGATTTTACTCTCTAGTTGCTGATCTTCAACCCCATTGAACATTTACTATAGTGGCACTTGAAGACTGGGACAGCCAAGCAGTCGGTCTTTGGTCTTCCAGTAGAAGCTTTGTTGAATCCTGTCCAGTCAATGTCAAACAACATCAGTCATCAGGAATCTTGTGTAGTCCATGCCAGCTCGAGTGCAGACCGTCACTGAAGCAAAGTGGATCCAGAGGTGCAGATAAGGTGCATGGACGGGTCTTCAGTTCAGAGCTGAACCAACAGATACAGCCGCTGTTGCTGCTGTGAGGCAGGATCCTGTTTTGCTGTCAGTAATGCTGAAATTCCCCGACTGCTTGAAGGTCACCTCTGCGGTTTGTTGCAAACTAAACAGCACCAGAGTTTTTGCATTAATCTAAGGCCACACACATCTCCTTCCCCCCCACACAGGGAAACACTGTGAGGTTCAGCTGAGAGGCGCTCAGACTGTGTCGGCCGCTGGGGTAAACTAAAGCTACTGAGTCATCTGGCCTTGTGATAATTATCAACCTGGAAAATAATTATTTGACAAGTGTGTGGCCATGAAGGGTTGCAGCGGTCAGCAGCAGCATTTTCATCCCTAATATATTCCAAGAAAACAGTCCTCTACATCATCTGCTTCCTTCCTTTATGAAGGGCTGCAAAGAGTCATCGATTTAACGTATGCCCAGGTTTGACCTTGGCATCAGCAACAACAGGGACTGTAACAGGATTTTAAAGATCAAAGTTTTGTTTTTCTTTCTCTTGAGTCAAGCGGGTCCTCGTGATTGTGCTCCTGCTGCTCCTGCAGTCAGGAGACATGAGTGAAATCTGTCTCACAGTCACTGAAAAGTACATCAAACTGTTTTTCCCGAGAGTCTTGTACTTTGTGTGGCCCTCTGCTGTACTAACCTCCACGCTTGACGTTCTCTTTTTAACTTGAACAAATTTTGTTATCCTCCGAAGACATCAGCAAGGTTGTTTTAGCCTCAAGGATGGAAGGCAGCCTGGTGAGCACACACTCGCAGGGACACGGGGAGGAAAAACTGGCTCTTTATGCCGACTCGACTTTACTCCATCTTGTTGATAAATGATTTCACCCAACGTTTTCCACTATTGTGAGCTCTTTGCGAAAAGGTTCTGGCACAGTGAGGGCGCAGTGGAGCAGAGGAGCCGGGGTGGGGCTGTCAAGGGTCCTCGTTGAATTTGAATTTTGACATCCTGTAACAACGTCACACACAAGTGATTTCAAGCTGAAGTGCTGGGAGAGAGAGAGAGGGAGGCCGGGGAGAGTGGCAGTCCCTCCATCACTGAGGCTCTCTGCTGTCCTTCCTCTGCCTGATTACTCCATCTAATCCACTTTTTTTCACCCTCCACTGTACGTCTCCATGTCCCCTTTCCCCCTCCACTCCCACCCAACACTTTGATTCCCTGTCTCGTTTGATTCACCCATCAATCTTTCTTTAACTCCCCCTCTTCCCACGTCTATCTACACTCAACCATTTTTCTCCCACTACTCATGAATTGCTCTTAATGCATTTTTTTTCACTCTCTTGCCCTCTCTGTGCTCTACAATACCAGCTATCTGTCTCTGTCACCTCCTATTGAAGCTATACACCCACCAAAGCCCGTCCCCCATTTCCGTGCTTCTCCTGCCTACTTACTGCCAGCTGATAAAAACGGTAACGCTGTCAGGAGAAACTATTAAAGTGTGGACAGATGAAGCTTCAGCAGCTCTGCAGGACTGTTTTTAAATGCACTGACGGGCAGACGTTCAGAGATGCTGCCACCCAGGATAATGACCTCAATCTGGAGGAATGTACACTAACAGTGATATCTCACATCCACAAATGTGTAGTTCAGTAAATCAGTGCCAAAGCAGACAGCCTGGTTGAATTGAGACGTGATGCTCTCCTTACAAAAAGCATAGGAAGGGAAATGTGCAAAAGCACCAGTGTTATAAGAATCCAGACCATCACAGCCTGCAGAAGCAGGAGCTGATAAACATCTTGCAGAGTGGTGCACAGAGAACAAACTAATGCTAAGATTCAGCAAAACCAAGAAGCTGATTGTTAATTTTAGAGAAAAGGGTCGTGGACATCACACATCTCCACCCCAGTAAAGACATCTAAGAAGGGACTGCATTTGTTTTTTGAGGCAACCTAAGAAGATTAATGGAAACATCACAAATTGGCACTGAGCGTGCACCTCCCAGGACAGGAAGGCTTTGCAGCAGGTGATTTGAACCACCCACATCCCTGCTGCCATCTGGTGAAAGGTACAGAAGTGTCCGCCAGACTGCACGGGAGCGTCTTCCCTCAGACTGTGATAGTCCGTAACTCATCCTCTGCACTCCAATACAAACTAAGTTGTGTTTGTTTGACTTTTAATCTATTCATCCATCATCTCATCTTTGTTTGGAGCATCATGAACCCTGTACCTTGTGTATATTCATCAGTTCCTGCTGTGTTCTGAGCATAATCATGCACGCACACACACGCACACACACACACACACACACACACACACACACACACACACACACACACACACACACACACACACACACACACACACACACTGTAGTCAGGAGCTGAATGTGTGAAAACACTCTTAAAAGTGTGTGTGTGTGTGCCTGTTAGTCTGTGTGTGCACGGACAACCCAGTGACCTGTCCTTGTGCTAGTACAGCCCATTGACTCGTCTGTCAGACCTTATAAAACAGTGACCACTCAATCTGTTACACTGGCTGCTGCTTCACTCACTGACTCGCTCGGAAGTGTGTGTGTGTGTGTGAGCGATACAGAGTACAATATGCAGTGACACACACACACACACACACACACTGGTGTATGTGTGAGTAAGTGTGCACTAAAGTCTGGGAGAGGCGTGTGTGAATTTCTGTCCTTGTGCTCGTGATAGTGGAGTGTGTCTTCTACATCTTTCACTGTTGCGGTTCATCAAAGAGGCCTTGTGTTACTAGCTATATGTGTTTGTCATCACGAGCTACACACACACACACACACACACACACTCTTCAGCACATTGAAACATTTGGCTGCACAGTGAGAAGGTTAACAGAAGGGTGAGTCAGGCTGAAAGAATTAGCATTTTGTGTGTGAATGCATATATAGTAGCCCAAAGCGTGGTCAGTGCATCCCTTACACACACTACACACACACACACTGACTGTGTGTCCTTTTAGGTGATGGTGTGTGTGCATGTAGACATGATGTGTATATAAAGCACACACACACACATACAAACTCACAGCAGAGCTCTAGAACATGCAGCTGATTGAATGTGCACTCCTGTGTCTCTGTACGTATGATTTTGAGTGTGCATGCATGTGTGTTTCGGGCTTTTACAGTTCAGGTAATTGGATGTTGTATGTTAGACTGTGTGTAGTGTAGCATGTCTGTGTGATCCCATTAATGAGTCTCCTGTGAAACCTGTGAAGGAGCTGCAGCACAGATGCTGTAAATGGGACTAATTTCTCTCTGCAGAGGAAACTCTGCCGTCTGACTGTCGGGGTGTTTTCACACAGATGATGCTTTACGAGGTTACAGTGAATATAATTATATGTATAATGAGTGTGTTGTGATCCTTGTCAGCGTACTTAAAGGTGCACTATGTAGTCTTTAATTGATTTTCATACTTAAATGAACCAAATAATCAAACTGTCTTCACTGTCATGACAGATTAAACCTTATATGAAAATTGTCCTCACAGGACAACAGTTTCATGCTATTTAACTTGTTTATATTTGGCGGACCCTGCCACCTTTCTAGCTTTAAGCAATAATACATGCAGCTTTAATTATACTTGTTATGAGCTCGATGAGAAGCTGAGACACACTGAGCGAGTGGTTCGTGTGCTTTGCATGATGGTTTTTCATTGGGAGTTCATTTCCAAAATATTTCTCGATCTTTTTTTTTTTTGTAGTTCGTTTTGCGTTTGTGTTGTTGCCAAGTTTGAAACGGCTACAGTTTTTGCTTCAGGCCAACTTTGTCTCTGCAATCCATCTCTCTCTCTTCCTCTGCCCGTCTGATTGGCTTGACAGTTGTGGCTGCCAAATGTTGGGAATCAAAGCGATCCTTTAGGCACAAGGCTGGTTGAACAATTAAAGGCTAAACTGTTCGACGATGGCAGTGAAGGAATTGGTTGAGGTCACTGACTTCCTCATGGCGCGTTTATTTAGAGGAAGAAAACCAAAAACTCTCCCTCCATCAAATGGTTTCAGACGTTCAGATGGAGGTAGAGCCGGTGCCTTTTCATTTGTTTTGAGTCGTTCACATCTGTGCCTTCTGGGATAATTAGATTTGCTGTTTTGCAGCTTGTGTTTTGGACATCTGATTGCACACAGCCCTCTAATTTCATTCAGATGTTTTGATGTTGTTGTCTTCCAATATTTCCTGCTATATTTCATAACACGGCACAGCTTTGCTTATGGGAATAATCAGCGATGTGGCTGAATCTGATCCGTGCAACTTGAGCCGTTCTGATTGGTTAAATTGGTGAAAATGGTTGGGAAGCTAATCAGATTGCTTTGCTCAAATCAACTGTGTAATTTGTGGAAACCTGCCACGTCTCAAAATGATAATAATGATAATAAACTTTATTTCTATAGCATTTATATCACAATTACGCCCGGCTTGCAGCTCCGATTGGGCAAAATTAAACCAGAGCTGAGACGACAAACGGTGGAGGTTTGAAGGATGAGTGTGTCTGCTAACATGCTAATCTCTCTCAAATGATCATGTTTTCTTTCTAACAGAAAAGCACAGAACAATCCGCTCAGAATGATTAAAAAAAGTCATTATAGATGACGGTTGCACACAGGTGCTGCACAGACGTAACAGCAGTGTGCAGAGGACAAAGTGTGGAACAATAATGGAGAGGCCGCCTCTATAACAGCCATAATTAAAAGTTAAAACAGACATTAAAATGGAAATGGAAATACCCAGCCTCTGCCACACTCAGCATGTATAATTAAAAATGGAATATATTGAGTTGAAACGTCTGACGAGGTGACCATAGATCGGATTATGTCTTGTTATTGTCTTCTAAATGGAGAGTTGGCAATAAAACTAGCTATTGGATTGTTTTTATAGGTATAACGAGCCGCGCATTGCGTTTTTAATGGTACATTTTAGCACCACAGTGCTGATTGAAATGAGAATATTTATCTTCCCAAAAAAAGAATAACACTTTGTTACAAGTTTCTTAAAAGCAGAGCGTCAGTCACTGTTGGACTGACTCACAATCATGAACATCAGTAATGATCCGTGTCCTCCAAACACACAGTTAGCTGTTTAAGGCGCTGCACTTTGTTTTTTTCAGTCCTATGAGTCAGCGTTGCTTCATTTTGGTCCACTGAACTGATCTGCCACCATATTGTATTCTGTAATGCTGCTCTATGATCACTTTAACATCCCCGCCCTGTACATTTGGTATTTCTATTGTTTTGCTGCGACTGTGAGCTTTTCTTATCCTTAAACAAGTTGCTTAAATACAACCTTAGGTGCCAGTAGCCAGTGTTATTGTGAGTCAACAATGAAATGCATTGACAGTCTAATAAGTTGTAGATACATTCAGTAAGAGCTGTTTGTGTTGCCAGTGAACAGTTTGCAGATGGGATCACCTTACCTGCTGTGATTCACATTTTATACTTAAGCATATTATTAAACACCTTTACATTTCTTTATAATATAAAGCTATAAGAGCTCTTCGCTCTTACACCTGTTGCAGATTATTCATCCATCCTGAATGAAGGATCCCAACTATTTTACTCCAGTAGCTCCTTTTTTTTTCTTGGTGTTTGTATGGTGTACAAACTGTAAAACCCTTCAGGGATAAATATGTTTCAGTAACATTGACTTGAGTAAGTCGTACGGCTGCTTAGTGTCTCTGAGACACTCCATCAATGACTGAGTCTGCTCTATAAGAGATTAAAATGGTCTCCATATTTTGTCCAACGCACAAACTGAAGAAATATGAACTAAATTAAGCATATTGCCCCATTGATCATCAGTGGCAGACACCAAATGCTGCTATTATTTGGGAAAGCATAGAAGACTTGGCCGGCCAAAACACTCTAAATTGTCTCCATATTTTAAAAGACTGAGTAACCAGTAAGTAGTTACTGATAAATGATCACTTATCTTATCAATATTGACTGCAAGAAGTGTGTTTTATTATCAATATTAGGAACTGGAAGAATATTACTGATTTTGAAATTATAATCCCTTACTTACACTACTAATTACTGGGAAAAGTAATATTATAGTAATATATTACTTATTAATACGTTATTGCCCAGCATTGGAATTGTTTGTTCCTTATGTTGTTTAAAAAGAGAAATCTTACAAACCAAATATCCACATTAGCTGCGTATCAGTCTAACTCTGAAGGCGCCATATGTAAGAATTTAAGTTGAAATAATGTTTTAATAATTAACTAAAATGATCAACAGAGTGTAAGAAAAATAAACATCAAACACATCAATGTGTTGTGTTGCAGAGGTATCTACTGAAGTTAGCATGCTAACAAGCTAGCAACATTCCTGTGCTGGTGTTGTAGACAGCGACGCTGTTGTGGCTCTCTGAGCTCCTCGTCTGACCTCTAGATGCACCGCTAATGGTGCTAACTAGCTAACGTCAGCTACCGTTAGCATCAGATAGCAGTTACCCTGGTTATATGCTGCTCTGTTTGAATGCGACAGGCAGCTAATTCTTACATATTGCTCCTTTTAACATGACAGAGTTGTATTAAATGTTGCAGAGTGACACATGAAATACGGTGTTTTGTTATTTGTGACTGTTTAACGCCCGAGCTTCGTCGTGCCTTGTGTGCACTGTGAGATGTAGCTTAAAGGACACATCAGCGTCCCTGATCACTAACACTGTGACAGGTTCCTGTATGTTTGTCCTACCTGTGCTGATTGTGATTGTGATTGCAGTGTTGTTGCTGAAAGGTTCTGGGAGGGAAAATAAGCTTTTATGATGATGAACTTTCAATAAATCCCCTTTGATTAATGATCTAATCATCACATTACAGGAAAATGATGAGAAATGCCCCTCCTCTCGCTCCACACTAATAAAACATGAAGCTCTCCTCATTTATGTGGTCATATTTTTATAGCAAGATGACAAGAGTTTTATTTTTTCGTTCCTTTTGTTGTCATGGCTCATTAAGATGAGTGAGTGCGCCTCCTTGAGAGTTTACACAACTTATATTATTGCTAATAAAAAATTGCTTTCCCGCCGTGTTGTTTTGCTGCAGGTGGGCTACGAGAACGCCGGCACCGTGGAGTTCCTGGTGGACAAACACGGCAAGCACTACTTCATCGAAGTCAACTCCCGACTCCAGGTTGAACACACGGTCACCGAAGAAATCACAGAGTAAGTAGCGGATGTTTAAATATGCAGAAGGCTTCGGGCAGGCGGGCAGCTGGGCGGTTGGGCTGGTTGTCATTTTTCGAGCACGCTTGTGTGGTATCATCTGTCCACAGACCAGGTGTGCAGCTTCAAGGTTAGAAGATTCCCACCATGAAAAAGTTGCTGAAGTAGAGAAGAGTGAAGGCTGGATGTATGCAGGAGGTGCAGCTTTACAGTATTTTTATTTTAAAGCATGTGTGACGAGAAATAAAAGGAGAGAACAGGTGGAATCAGTGAGGAGAGGAGCTCAAAGATGAGGTCAGAAAGAGAGAGGGTGGGAAAGATGAGAGAGAGGATAATGAAAGATATAAATAGCATTCCGCTCGGCTGATGACCTGTGAGATTTGCTGGGCTGAAACATCACAGATGCGTCTCTAGCTGATACACAAGACAAACACGAGCTGCAGGTATACAGACTGTCAGTCACACCCAGACCCACACAGCTCCACTCACGCTGACGTCTGTACACACAGAAAACTACAATTACACTAATTCATATTAGATTCCCAGGGTAATGAGCTCAATTAATGAATTTAGCTGACAGTCTGACAAATCAACTAATACAGGAAGTTGTGGGCAGAGTGGGAGGAAGTGCTGCATGGAAACAACATGATTTCACCTGCTTGTACCAAACGTGATTGACAACTGTGTAAGCTGCATTCTCTCATCGTCTTGATCGTTTGGCTCCTTTCATCTGTTTTGTCTTCCAGTCTTTGTGTGTTATTTTCCCCCCTCCTTCACAAAGAAGCTCTTTGTCGAGCTTGCTGTATTTGCATTACAACACAGTGAGAACGAATCAGCTCCGGATGAGTGGAACAAACTCATCAGTAAACATTGAACTCCTGCCGATCATAAAGCCAAGCAACCAGTAGTCTCAGCAAAAAGTGGATTTTGTTCTCCGAACCATTAATTTGTGTTATTTAGAGTAAAACTGTGTGCTTCTAAGTATATCCTGTCAGTTAAGGTCTTTAAATATTTATGCTAGCCCTGGGTAATGTGACTTGATAATGACGATCTGAAAAACAGATGTGACAGCGTGATATTTATCGTCAGTTTGGGAGGGTGTTTTCATGCTTTTCAGATTAATGATGAGGCACACCTCCTATTTCATATTTTATTTAGAAGTTAAAAGTAGTTGTGTGTTCACCCGCTTGCTGCACACTTGGTCTGTGGTGGCTCGTTGTGCCCTGGGCTGAGTTCAGTTAAGGAAACATGTTATTACTTAAATAGTTTATGGATTAATAAAGCCCCTGACAGTCCTGGTGCCACCCACACAGGTCACTTCACTTTGGCTGATTAGACATCTTCCAAGGAGTGTGTGGGCATGTGCAGAGCCGCTCTGATTCTCCTGCTAGCTTTGTCTCTCCTGTTATGGCAGGAAGTATTTCATCTTTATGATTCCATTAAGAGTGTGTGAGGTACCTCAGCAAATCCCCAGCGTGGCTCCACCCAACCTCATTAAGTGAAAACACCTGTGAGTTAAAGTCCAGTGTGGCGTTAACTCGTGTACACAGGCGGACAGAGGCACTTCATCCTGAGAACATTTGTAAAGTCGCTCTTTTAAAACTTTTTCTTCATAGTTTGAGTGTCCATGTGTGTGTCGCCCTGCTCGTCTGAATATCAGTTATTGATAACAGTCATAGTTGACCTTGTTTACAGTTCGAGGTGTCCTGTCGACAGTTTTATAGACTTCTGGTGTTTTTCTGTGAACGTACGATGTCCCTCTATCATCGAGACGACGACAACAAGCAATTTCACACATTTTGTTCATATGTTCCACTTCTTTTGTGACCCTCAGACCTCCGTAAACCAATTTCAAGCACCTAAATAATGTGGTCACCTGAGCAAAGGTATGTTTACACAAGAGATATTAAGAATTTCAACAATCGTACAACAAAATTTCTGCGTTGGGCTGAGTGATCTCTTCACACTTTGCTCCAATATTCAGAAAACAGACTGTTTAATACATTTTGATATTAAACACATATAAAGGTTATTATGTTAAATGCGAGTGCCATTAAAAGGTGAGAAAATGCGTGTTAAAGGTGCACTATGCAGGATTCATCAGTTGCTGTTTGTGAACACACCTTTCCTAGTTGGCCCAGGTGAGATAGAAGGAGAGCTGCAGTGGTCGGGAACATCCTGTATAACGTCCCTTTAATACTGTCGAAATACAAACAAAGTAGTCACCATTCTGTTTGAGATAAGAATGAATAAGGAGGCCTACAGTAAAAAGGGCCTTTAATTAACATAGAAATATATAATTTGTTAAAGCAAAGCAAAGCTCCTCCAGCCTCAGCAGCTGTGTGACGTTTGCTTCTCCACATTTTTAATTATGTTTTAAGTTCTGTTTCTGCACGATTTCTTTACATTTATCTTACTGTCTGAAAAACTGAAATGTGCAGAGTCATACTGTGGCGGTTTTGAAGAAGAGCAATAATGTGGGAAGAAGACGGGCTATTTAACTTTCATAAATAATATATCTCAAGTGCACAGAGTCGATATATCTACAATGTAAACCTTCCAGAGCTGCCTTTTGTTTCTGTTACTGCTATTGAATGCAGTGTCACAGTGAATACATCTAAAACTGAAAAGAGGCTATAATGGCTAGATAAGGCTCTGAAGAGCTCCGACAATATCGCACTAATATTTTCATCTAGTTGCGACTCGCCACGGATGTCGTGCAGCATTATTTGTGAGGAGAGAATGAGAATGTTGAAGATCTTTCCTCCACTCAGACGTTTCTTTATATTCTGTCTTTGTGCCGCCGCCACCTCCGCCTACCAGCTTTTGTTCTTTTATATCTCTCCTCCTTCTGTCTCTGCGCTTTGCTTTTATAGTGAGACAGCTTTTTTACCTGCCTACACACACACACACACACACACACACACACACACACACACACACACACACACACACACACACACACACACGTACACCTTCGTCCTGCAGTGTCGCTCTCCGATCTGCAAGACAATAACTTGATGGAAAGTCATTCTCATGTATTACAGACACACACACACACACACACACACACACACACACACACACACACACACACACACACACACACACACACACACACACACACACACACACACACACACACACACCTTGCTCTGGTCCTGTGAGGGTTTGTCATATCCACTTTGTCCCGCTGAGAAAAAACCTCTATCGCCGAGGAAATGTGACGTTTTGTGGAATTGGGGTCATTTAAATCTGCAGGAGTTCAGTAATTACTCGAGTCTGAGCAACAACGTCGTGCGTGAAACGTCACGTGCTGAAAGTGTCTGCACTTGTATCACACTGGGCTTCAGTTCTAAGCAGCCACAGCTGAAAGAGAACAAGACTTTGCCCATAGTGACTCCATGTGCATCCATCTAAATGTACTACACAGGAACAATATTACATTTGAGTGTAAATGATAAACTGTAAGAGGTTTTACTGTACTCGGACATTATGTCCATTATTCTCAGTTTTTCCGTCTCGCCCCGCTGCACCAGCTCTCTGAGGCGTGTGAGCACATTCCTCTTTGTTTTGTGTGTGTCTGAGAGCGACTTGTGTTACTAATAGACCTGTCAGCGAGGTATTTTTCATAGCGAGTTGTGAAACTCCCCTTTTAAACTCGCCACTCATTCTGCGGCTCTCCTCCCCACACCGTCTTTCATCACCTTCATCTCTGCTGCCTAATTCCTCTTTCATCAATCATTCCCCTCGTTCCCTTTTCGATTAGCTGAGTTTCTCTCTCTCCAACTTGGTTGCTATTGAGCCTCAGCTTCTTTGTCTATTATCTTCATTCTCTCTGTCATTGTCATTTGATTTATTTTTTTTTATCCTCCTTCCTGCTGCATATATTCCCTTATTCAGAAAGGGCTTTGTGTCTGTAGCCCCCCGACGCTGTGGGAAGAAGCCCACCATGATTCTCTGTTTCATTCTGTCAGATCTGCGTGATCTGTTTCAGATCCGTCCGGCGTTCGGTGTTTGTTTTGGACTCTGAAGAGGGAACCGCAGCGGGCGTGTTCTATCACACAGGTCCTTATGTAATGTGCAACCTCCGTCTGTTGATGAGACATTTGTGATCACAGTCACAACTGGTGGAAACACGAGCTGGTTCAATAAGTGGCACCAAGGTTCCAAGAATCTTGACCAGAACTGGTGTAAGAAGAGCCAGTTTGGTGGAATAGGAACGTTGGTTAGTTGGTCCAGATTTTAAGTTTCTTGTATTTTGACATTTTTAATTAATGAGTATGGAAATGTAGAAGCTGCTGGCTCATAATGAGTCTTTGTGGTCTCCTGGCTCGTCGTCTAGCAGCTGGTTCGTGATAAACTAAGATGTGATCCTGGTTAATGTTATACATTCGACCCTTTTCACTTCACTTGACTGCTCAGGATCAGAAACGTCAATCTATGAAGAACCACATTCTCAGGTTGTTTATCTTTGACCATCTTAATATTGGGTTTTCTCAGAAAAGACCACAAACGTCGTCACAGAAAGACGAGCCGGCTTCATTACTCCTGCTGTAACCGTGCAGACTGTCTCTGGATATCTTGTCTGGATAAGAAAAATAAATGAATGCACACAGAACACATTTCATGATCTGATCGTGGCCAGATTCAAATTTAACCTGCACAAAAATCCACCTAACAAGTTAAGAGGTCACATCACTCTGCCTCCTCCTGCTCCTCACCTTCACCTGTGACGTGCTGAAGTTTCTGACAGCGTACCAATCTCACTGAAGTCTGGATTATTATTATTATAACGTTAAAGCCGCAGACAAATGAATTCAGTAAGGGGTTCAAAACTAGATTCACGTTTCATGTTTTCTACCCTAATTATTATTCAGAAGTAATAAATGCACACATATTTTTAGAAAGGCTGCATTCATTTTGTGAACTTGCTCTCAGTTGCACTCTGGTTGGTGTTTTAAAGTGTCAGTAAGGCGGCGCGGGGTCAACTGGGGTGCCAGCTGACTTGTTGAGGACTTTTTGGACTTTGACACCGAGCTTGTTGGAACTGCTCAGGCTGAACTGAGATCACCTGGATGTTTAATATCAGGGTGGTGATGAGATAACAGGTACACAGTACCACCTGCAGACGGATGCTGAGCCTTGTTCTCTCCTCAATTAGCCGCTCTCACAGCAGCTTCCTCCCTTTGATGTGTGTGTGTGTACGTCTGTGTGTGTGTGTGTGTGTGTGTGTGTGTGTGTGTGCGTGCTTGCTATGCAGTTTGATCTAACTGTTACTAATGGGATGCCGTCTGTAGCGAGGGTCAGTGCGACACTCGCTCGGGTGTCATCGTCTCCTCTCTCTTCTCCTCTACCCTTAATCCATCCCCTTCTTCTCTCCCATCCGTCTCATCCTTCTCTCCTCCCTCAGGCTCTCTCCTTCATCTGTCTGTCCCCAGCTGACTCACTGCATCCGTCTCTCCACCTCCGTCCATCTCTCCATCCGCCCTCTCTCTCTCTCTCTCTCTCCTCCTCGGACCATTGCCTCCTGTTCTCTCTCCCTCCCTTCCTTCCGTCCTTTCAGCCCTGTCAGTTCCTCCGTCTGTGTGTCTGCTTCTCCTCTCCTCCCGTCACATTCCTCTCACCTCCGCCGCATCTTTGTCATTCTCTCCTCTCATTCTCATTCATCCTCTCTTCTCCCCACCTTGACATCTGTCTATTCATCCATCTCTCCCCCTCTCTCTGTCCTCCACCTCACCTTTACCTCATCCCGCTTCGCCTCACACCTCATCTCATCTTTATACCTTTATGAACTTCCATGCTTCCTCCCGTCTGCCTTCTCTTCTCCAGCCGTATTGTCGCTCTCCATCCGTTTATCTCACTCCGTCCCTCCATCAGGCGGTAATCAAGTTACTATGAAGTAATTAAGTCACATTGGCTAAGACAGCCCCACGAACAAGTAATTAAGTCAAATCCTCTGAGTGTTTGCTTTGATTAGCGCCTGCGTCACAAACAATGAGGCATTTGCCGTTGTGATAGCATCTTATTCCAAACATGGCGTGACTCCTGACTGACTGCCGGCCTTTCACGTCACTTACACAACATGTTGCACATGTTACGTCATTTATGTAAGCTCACTTTTGCAACATAACTTGCAAATGAATTGGTGTCACTAGAAGACTGAGGTGTAAAGTCCAACCAGTCCGACCGATCCCAGACTTCTCTGTCTCTTTACACTTCTACGCTTGAGGGGAGCTTCCAGAAATTAAGCTAGAAGGATAACGACTGATGAAACATACCACCTAATACTTAATGCACAAATCCATCTTAACATCTGTTTTCCTCTCTTTTCCATACGTCCTCCCACCATCCCCCACCCTCCTCTCCCCTGCCACTGCTCCCCATACTCTCCCGTCACTCACACCATTTCTTCCTCCTCTGCTGCTCCTCTTCCTCCACCCTCTATGAATATTGCTTTGATTGTCGCATAGCGTCTCTCGCCTTTTCTCCGGCGCTGCGAGCTTGTGAAGGTGGCATCTTTTTTGACTGAGAAGGCATCCTCTCACTTTTCCACCGCTGCTTTTGCTCCCGTCTCTCACTCGCTCTCAGCGGCAGTAATGGATTGCGTACACAAGTGTCAGTGAGGAGGCGGAATACCACAATCTATAATCAGAATGAATGCCCACACACACACACACACACTCTCTCTATCTCATTCACAGATGCTTACAAAAATACGCCCCCGTCTTCAAACATTTTGATGTCTAAAGGCATCAGCGAAGACACTCTTGCAGTGAAGAAACATTGCAGAGGAACATTATACGAGTACCTTTTCATCTGTCTTCCTGCATTACTGAATTCCTGCACAATGGAGGCACTTCTGTCCGATGCGTCTCCTGAGTGTGTGTGCAACAGACCAAATGTGAGATGCATGGAAGATATATCTTGTCTGTGAGGCATATCCTGTGTGTGTGTGTGTGTGTGTGTGTGTGTGTGTGTGTGTGTGTGTGTGTGTGTGTGTGTGTGTGTGTGTGTGTGTGTGTGTGTGTGTGTGTGTGTGTGTGTGTGTGTGTGTGTGAGTGTGTGAGAGCTGGTTGTGTACGAGGCACTCGTCTGTCTGAAAGGCCTGAGCGCGAGTGTTTTTTGCGAGACAGCGAGACCGCCTCTGCATTCAACTCCAGCTCTGCCTTTGAACTTCTCCTCTCTCAAGGTTCAATTTGTCCATAATTTAGCTTTAAACGATCCTTCCTTTGTGCACTGAGTGTGTGTTTGTCAGTGGCAGCGTGCACTCAGTGAGTGTTTGCGTGTAGCGCGCCTGTGGCCGTCAAGGGACATTGCACATTCTGTTAGATTGGTGGACAGGAGTCCTTTAGATCCTAAAGTGATGTAATTATAGCCCCAGGCTCCCGCTGTGCTGTGTGCTGTGTGTGTGTGTGTGTGTGTGTGTGTGTGTGATTGCATGCCCAAGAGGCGGTGAGAGTTTTCCTGCCTGTTTGGATGACATGGCACGAGGATAAAGTGTCTTTACTTTTTGATGTCGGGCCTTCAGTGAGTGTAGACGTGTGTCTGAACTGTCCGATGTGAAAATCTCCCGTACCGTAGTTCCTCCGGCTCCTGCATCAGTCCAGTCCGTTATATTTCATCGGAAACACAAAAAAAGCACAACAAGTCGACCATGTTGACATCCAAGAAAAATTTTCTTTTCCCCAAAGTCTATTTATTTCTCAGGCAGCACTTTCAGACACGCCATGCATCGCCCCATCATGCTCCATCAATTCAAATCCCAGCAAACAATTTCTAAACCTACACCGACCAGAACCACGTCTAACCTCTGACGCCGCAGACTAACTGTTTGATTTATGGAGCGTTTGTGAACACTGTAAGTGCTGGCTCTTTATAATGTGGACAAAAAGCCCTGTCGGACTCGAGCTGCACAGACTTGAGGCCGCTGACCCGCTGCTCACATTAATGTTCAGGTAGGGACCGTTCTGAATGGAGTCTCTAGATGCTGGCTGCTGTTCGTGGAGGTGAAAGTGAGATTGCACTCTGACGCTGCACTTACCAAACACATCTCACCGTAAGGTCTCAGACAGCTGCTTTCTCCAAGGTCATCAATGAAACTCAATTTTTTGAGCCAATATTGACGAGAAGTCCAAAGTGTCTTCAGGATCCATCAGTGTTGTCTTTGGCAGCCTTTTTAGATTTAGTCTTAGTCTTTTGGACTAAAATGCTTTTTAGTTTTAGTCAAATTTAAGTCATTTCTATATGTGATAGTTTTAGTTCAGTTGTAGTTGATGAAAACTCAAACAGGTTTTAGTCAGTTTTGGTTAAAAAAAAGTTTAGTCTTTTAACAAATTAATTTAGGTCAATAAGAACATAAGATCGACAAGCTCACAGTGTGTTGCAATGTGTTGAACTTGTAGTTCTGCTATTTTCATGTGTGACACTCTTGTATGATGAAGTAGGGCATCAATTCATGAAAAAAACAGTTCAAATATATCCGAAAAAAAGTTGAAAAGTAGAAATATGGAGATAAAAGGTTTCTGTCCAACAGCACTCTCCAATACTCATGGATTATATTTAGAATACGTCCATATATCTGAGGTAGACGTCAACATGTGACGTGAAGCTCGACGTTGGGCTGTGAACGGTGACAATTAATTTGTCTTCAAAATAAGAGCTTTACATTGCACCCATTGGAGTTTAGAACTTGGTTCTTAGCGGGTGGCTTTTAATTTGAAAGTAGCGACCGTTCCTAGCTTGCTGCTACAACAACAAGAGGACGACGACGACAGCAGAGATGCATTTTGAACGTCTGACAGACTCACTAACATTTACACCAATTCTCGTCTCAACGAATACTCACACACGTTTCGTCATGTTTTAGTCATCAAAGAGCCGCGTTTATCTTGTCACCATCTCGTTATCGTCATGAAAAAAAGGGGCGTCAAAGAAATAATTTCGTCATCGTTGACGAAAACAACGCAGGATCCATCCACCCATCTTCCTCTGCTCTCCCCGGTTCAGGTCACAGAGGCAGCAGGCTTACAGAGGTAATCCACATGTCTTTCTCCCCAGCAACACCTCCAGCTTCTCCTGGAGGATCCCAAGGTGTTCTCAGGCCAGATGATCTACTCCAAGTTCCCCCTGGATCCACGAGCTCCTCGCCCGGTCACTTAGAGTCCTCTTAGTCCGGCTCATCACCTGCCTTTCTGCTGATGCCACATCAAAGTGTCTATCCGTCTCACACTCACAACCAGAGAACCACAGCCTCGGGCTGAAAGTGGGATGAAAGTGGAAATTTGAAATTTTAGCTAAACTTGTGTGACATCTTGACCAACTCAACTATAGATACAGATCATGTGATTGGATCAAAAGCCTCAGGAAACCTACTGAACAGACCTTGAGTTGAGATAGTTTTTTATCAAAAGTTGAAAGTTGATCGTCTCTATTTTAAGACTTTAACACATTAATCCCTGAAAGAGAAAATAAGAAAAGAGCAGGAGCATGTTTAGAAGCCTGATTCACGTTTGACGCTGACTGAACTTTTTCTGGTTGCATAGAAAAACAGAAAAACTCTTGGACAGCTTTTGCAAACCATGCTCAACAAAAATACCTTCAACTCAGGGTCGAGTCACCATCTCACATCACATAGTCTTCATCAATGAACTGCAAAACAGCACGAAGCGCTGTGTCTGAGTTTTTGAGAGCAGCTTCTGCCAAGTCATTCTTGGCTGCAAGAATCCCCCAAAAACACAAACCAAACTGCAGAACTCTGCTGGAAAAATGTCAAAGCAGTGATGAGCAGACCCAGTGAGGAGCGAGAGTGAAGCTAGCTAACTGGCCAGACCTATAAAATGATTTGGCTCATGATTTTGACAGAATCAGAATCTATGGCCTCCAGCAAACCAAAGCAGTGTAGCTCTGATACTGCACACACTTAAAGGGACAGAGCGCCATAGAATCAACCTCACCTGCAGGGCTGTTTATCCATCTAGAGTTTGGAGATAGCGGCAGTAGACATGTCTGCCTCCTCCTGAATGTAATAGAGCTAGATGCTCCAAGAACAAAACTACATTTGAAGAAACTCAACAGCTGTGTGTATTTCCAGAAATCATAGAGCAGCTCCTGCAGATAATCCACTGACCCTGTTCTGAACAGATTCATGTAAGAACTATTTGTTTCACTGCACAGAAGGAAGGTAAACATTAATGCTATTCTCTGTGGCTGAGGTGTAGCATTAGCTTGCATAGTAAGCTAACCTGTCATCCATGGGTAGATGAACACCTTCTTCTGCCCAGTGATATGTAAAAGGAAATGGTTCCAACATGAAACCACTTTTGTGAATTGAGAAATTGCTTTTCAGCTTTTCAAATCTTTTCTTTTGGCTCTTTGAGCACCACAAACGGAGGGAAGGCGAGCGTCTTTATGGCTGGTTTCTTTTGAAGCTGTGCAACTCACACCAAAACTATCTAGATGGATGAAAAGCACTTCAGGTAAGAGGAAACATTTCTATATAGCAGTACATGGAGGGTATAGTCATGGCAAGCTTTTCTGCTGATATGTCCGACACATACTGAGCTACGATATGTTGAAGGGATCCTCGGTGTTATATTTCAAATAATAGTGACATGACTTGATCTGCTGACAGACCCAGCGCTGGATTTCTCCAGTAGTGTTTGACTGACAAGGACTTTTACGTACTGATAACTACATTTTGGAGTGAAGCCATCATGTTTTTGTGCAGCGTCTTTAATTTCGCCATCTTCTTGTCAGTTTGTTTTCTTCTTGGCAGGAAAAGAAACGCCTCTGGAGCGGCTTTTTAACCCACAGGAAAAGATAACTAATCGTCCTCCGCTGCAATGTGGTGATAAATAACACGTTCCCAGAGACGATCAGTGTAGTATTGAAAACCAAATCTCCAAGGTCATTAAACAAACCGCATCGAATCCATCACGGAGGCGCAGGGTGACGGTGACTGGTCGATGCTCATTTTCAAACAAAAATCCAATAGCATGCAGATATTATATTGACGGACTGCTGACTGGCTGGACTGGGATCTGCATTCACAGCCGCAGAGCAGCGAGGCAGTCCTGCTGGAGTGCAGATAATAAATCTGTTCATGCATGCTCGTGTTGAATGTGATTAAATGTCACGTTTGGAATGTTTGAGGTTGAGTTCATTACAACCAGCATTGATGGCTTTAACTGTGTTGTATCGATTGTCTGCTTCATATATACAGTTTTTACCCATTGAGAGCCGATATAATGGAGCGATAAACATCTGAGGCCAATTTGTGTAAAAAAAAAAACATGTTTTGTTTTAGTGATGGCAAAAAATGTCCAGAACTGACTGCGAAGTGTTCAGTGTAACAGCATTTGAACTGCATATTATCTAATATTTCATGTTAGATGCTGTGATTTTTGCTGGTTAAGAGAAAAATTGCTACCATTACATCCTCTGTACACGACAAGTAAAAAGCCTGCCGTGTAATATTGTTCTCTGGAAATGTGTGTGATTGTGAGACAGACAGAGAGAGAGAGGCAGTGCTGGAGAGCGATGCCTTCATTGTGTTTAGCTGTAAATACAGTGACGAGATGAGCAGATGAAGAGGCGGCCATAAAGTATGATGTTTGTAGCAGCGCCGCAACAAGATTGTGAGTGTCTTTAAAGCAGAAAACAAGCACATTCTCCACTTTTTATTGCTTTCATTTTGACAATTTGCCCGATAAACAGAGAGAGTGTTTGTGAGTGCACTTCGATGGCTGTCAGAGAGGACCGAGCTTGCATTGTTTTTGGGCTTTGCTGCTTTTTGTGGAGGGAGATGCAGCACCGGTTTACTCGCTTCTCTGGAGCGTGCACATGCATTGATATAATCAGCACTTGAGGGAACATGCTTGTGCTGCACCTGGTTATTTGTCTGCTCAGGCTAGCTAATTACCCTTAAATGACCACCCTCTGTCTTCATCAAGCTGCCAAAGAGTGACAGAGAGGGAGCGCGAGCTGCGAGAGACGGAAAGAAACAATGCCTGGCATTAATTGACAGGGGAGGTCTGACAAACGAGGGGTGGAAACGGAGAGAGAGGTCGACAGGACATGAGGTGAATTAAAAGAACAGACCCAGAGCTGCTGCAGGGATGAAGCACAGAAGCCCCGTCGGACCGAAGTTTCAAGCCTGCGTCTGTTAGATATGTTTGAGTCTGCATTAATTCATTTCACAATGCATTGTAACTCCATTTCTCATTCCTTCAATTTGTCACTGAGCCTCTTTTTTTTCCTGCTCGTCTTGCATTTTCTTTCTCCCCTTTGTTCCATAACGTCTCTTTCTTTATCTTTCCCTCTTTTTGTTCCCTCCTTGTCGAATGTAAGATATAGCAGGCTCTCCTCTCTCGGCTTTGATTTTTCTCTCTGAACGTGGGAGTTGGAGGAGATGTTGCCACATCAGCAATTATCCTCCCTCTCCCTCTTCAGCTTTTCCCAGCACCGCTCACACTTCATGTTCATGTTTCTTGGCAAAGCACAGCATAAAAAAAGATACTTGAGAAAAGGTCAACTCGGTATCATTATACGCTTGTTTAACAATTAGCATGCTGAAACTAGATACATGCTTGCTTAAAAAATGGCCACCTTGTGAAGAAATGTGCCTCTTCCTATTGTTCCTGCATCCCTCCATCATCACTTTCTTCTTCTGCTTATCCTCTGTTAACCTTTTCCTCCTCTGGACTCTCTCCCCTCTTATTTTTTATATATTTGTTTTGCTCGTGGCTTATCTGTTACCCCGCTCCTCCTCCTCCTCTTCCTCCTCTGCCTCCCGTCCGTTTCTGTCTTCCTCGCCGCCACAGGGCGACGCACACAGCAGTAAACACTCTGCAGCGTTTCCTCTCTGTGCTTCCACAAAATAACCACTGACAAGGAAATACCGCTGAGCCGCGTAGACGACATGCCTGGACGCTCCGTAATAAGCAAGATAATGGTTATAATAATTGTAAGCGTGTGTGTATGTGTTTGAGTAAATCGTCTGTGAAGTAGTGATTACCTGAATCAGCCGTTATATTACAGTATGCTTTGATGTTTGTGTGAAAATTCAGATGAACCAGTGCAGTACACAACTGAATCCAGCTTCTGATACTCAGCCAATTTGTGCAGTTTGTGTGTGTGTGTGTGTGTGTGTGTGTGTGTGTGTACGTGTGTGTGTACGTGTGTGTGTGTACGTGTGTGTGTGTACGTGTGTGTGTGTACGTGTGTGTGTGTGTGTGTGTGTGCACACCCAGAGGACTTTTGTTTGGTTTTGTGAGCACGTCATGAAATAATTTTAAGGTGATTATAATTGTGCAGCGAAGCGTACAGTGAGTGATTGAGAAGTAAGCAGATGAATAAGAATGAGGGCGTGTGTGTGTGTGAGCAAGAATCGTGTGTGTGTGTGGAGGCTATTTATGATAACAGGAAAGATGCGTATCATGATTATAATCACAGCCGTCTTTGTTTTTGGTTGAATTAAATGTTTTTTTTATGCACATGGACAAACTTGCTGCTTTCTAACATGACGTTTATAAAACTGTCTTTATCTGCTCAGACAGGATCTTACTGGACAGTCGCTCATCATTTATGATAATTGTAAGTAGCCATTAGCAGCGTAGCAATAAAGGAATTTGACTAGTTAATATTTTCTTTTTGCTCAGTTTTATTTCCCTTCATTAACAAGCTGTTGGCAGTCACTTCTCGCTAGCTGGAACAACTTTTGATTTGCATGTGAGTGATATCATTCATGGACTACAACAGCTTTTAGTCGTGCAGCTCCAAACAAGATTAAAAATATATATTTTCTGGACTTTAAAGGCTCGGTAGGAACCAAAATAGATTAATGGGACCTTGCAAAATCCTGTAGCGCTACTCTGAATACTTTATTAGTCCTGAATTTTATGAATGTCTGTACTAAACATATTGAGATTTTTCAAGTGAGTACTTGGGTTAAACACATTCATGTTCAAGTGTAATATTGATGAGTTATGACTGGAAACAAAGGGTTAATCACCTCCGCTCCGACACACCAGCTCCAGACCGGTCCTGTTGTTGTTCCTTTGTCCCCTCCTGCACAGATAGTAACAGCACAAAGCTACAGAAGGCGTTTGTCTGATAATTACCTTGCTGTGTGTTTCCTATGCAACCACATTATCCTCTTCGCATGGGATCCTGACAAGACTGCACACCCCTACAAGAGCAACACCATTAAACCCAAGGCTAGAATTAATGAAATCCTAATTTGCATGAATTACCATGACCTAAATGATAAATTAAACTGTAATTTCCATACGTTCGGTCCAGTAATCCCCTTTGGATTCCTCCTAAGCCTTTTCTGCAGGCTTGGGCCTTCCGAGGCAAGTTGTATCAAAGACTTGACGAAAATCAGAGGATTCAGCATCAAAAGGTGCTGGATGGCGGGTAAGGCCCTGGGACAGATGTGCATTTGGGGATAGCAGCAGAATGGGTTGGGGGGACATCAGTCCTTCTTCCAAGCTGAAAACAGAAGAAGCATCTCCTGCTGTTTTTCTCTCCTTTAGCTTCAAATGTCGACTGCTTGGGCCGAGCTGAAGACTCATTAATGGAGATGTCAGTTTTATTCCTGCTGTGATTATGCAGTCATGAACCGCGAGGGATTTGTCAAGCACCGATCCCCTTTGCATGACACACTCTCCACTCGGCCCGCTGAAGCCTGCGATGAAAGGTGCCGGGGAGTTGTGTGTTTGAACCGACCAATCGCAGGTCATGTTTGTCAATATTGTTCGGGTGTCACTCTGCACACACAGCGACCGGCAGACTGGATGCCAGGTGCTGCCGCTTGCATTCAAATGATTCAGCAGCCTGTTAGTCAGAGAGCTGTGAGTGGAATATAATGGGGTGAAATGACAGATGAAATCCCTCCCAGCGAGACGTAAAGGAAGCTTTCCCGCTTTGCTGGCTGTCTCTGCACAGCAAGCTTACCTATCTGTGTATCACGCTGGGAACCATGTCGAGAAGATCATTTGCTTTAAAAAGACGTGCACATAAACTGTTTCGTGAGCGGCTCTGCCTGCCTTTGTTGATAGAGAATCCTGTCGCATGTTAACACAAGTGCACGTATACATTCATACATCAAAGATGCATCTCCAGTCCCTTCAGAGCTTTGGCTTTAATTAGGATGGTTTCATGCTGGGGTTTGGTTTATGGAGAGGAAGACCCGGTGACTCCCTCCCAGCTGCACATCGTATCGTTATGTTGCACGGCTCATTCGTCTAAAACCTGTAAATGAAAACTCCAGCAATGGGGGTGGCTGCAGATGTCGACTACGTGTGTGCAGATGAAATTTGATAAGGATACACGTGAGTTTCTAAATGTGTTTGTGCACTGAATACATCATTTTGTGCCGGCATGTTTCTATGAAGCTTACGTACATTTTTTTGGCCGATATTTGTGCAGAATAACAGTGAAATTATCTGGCGGCCAACAGTTACGATCCTGCTAACAAGCAGATCGGCAACTAATTATTGTTTTCATCATCACTTATTCTGATGGTTATTTGCATGATTAATCCTTCAGTCTTCAAATGGCTTCGTTTGTCCAACCAACAGTCTAAAACTCAGGATTCTTTATTTATTATGAGAAACTACAAAAATAAAAGCAGCAAATGTTGATATTTAAAGGGTTACGCCACCAATTTTACCCATTAGAGTGTGTTAACCTTTTTTTTGCTCCAGAGGAAGCTGCATGTATGATGTCACTCGGTGGCCAAGTTGCATTTTGGGTAATGTGAGAACCAGGTTTTGACAAGCTGGTTAGCACTATACTCCTATAACTTAAAAAAAAACAAAAAACACCCCAAATCAATACAGCAGAAGCAGAGATATCAACTTCTCTTTATTAAAAGCATTCTTCTTCCTTTACAGAACCTGGAGCCTACATTACCCACAATGCATCTTAGCAGGGAGTGACATCTCCGGAGCAGGGAGTTGTTGCTTTCAGTCTTTGAGTGTGATGTGGTTAAAATAACTAACATAGCTTTTGTTTAAACGGTGCTGTTCGTCAGCTTACAGTCAAACTATCACAGTTTACAGAAACGTGCTTCCAATCGACGGCTTTACATTTTGTAATTAACACGTGTGTGATTGGATGCTGCTGTTGAGGTCGAGGGCCTTACAACTGGACTTGACTTGTGTTTAATTGGTGCCTCGCCTCTGGTGACCTCGTCTTCCCTCCGTCTTTACTCCAGTGTACATACTTTCATTTGCGGTCAGAGATCTTCTCTCCAGCAGTTGAATTATCTCTTCGCCTGTTTCCCGTCTCTCTGTTTTCATTCCCTCGCCGTCTTCCTCTCCGGTAACTCGTACTCTCATGTTTCCTCCAATATCTCTTCCTTCCTTGTCGCCACACCCCTCGTTCTTCTCTTTCATGTCGTATTTATTGCGTATCGTTTCTTTCTCTCGCAGCTGTTCTCGCTTCTCATTGTCGGCAACATTTTATCCCACAGCAGCTCATATTTAACACCTATCAAGTTATCTGGGCTGTGATTCATATGCTTGTGTCATCGTGTGTGTGTGTGTGTGTGTGTGTGTGTGTGTGTGTGTGTCTGATAACAGGCGTGTGTTGTCTTTCTCATGTGTTGTGTGCCTGCTGCTTGTTGGGTATCTTTCTGTGGGTGTGCCAAATGTGCCATGTTACTGATGCATTTTTAACAACATGTGTACTTAATGTGTGTGATTGTGTGTGTGTGTGTGTGTGTGTGTGTGTCTGTGTCTGTGTATGTGTGTGTGTGTGGACTTATTTATCTGTCTTCCTTCTCTTTTTCTCTCTATTTGTGACTTCCACTGTGCAATTTTCCGAGTGAGAGGACTTGGATTGCATTTTATCAGGCCTATATGGGCTTTTGCATTTTTTTTGGATGCCGTGTGTGTGTGTGTGTGTGTGTGTGTGTGTGTGTGTGTGTGTGTGTGTGTGGTGTGTGTGTGTGTGTGTGTGTGTGTGTGTGTGTGTGTGTGTGAGCCTTCATGCAGGCCTGTGCTTCTCATCAACATCAACTTTAAATTGAATTTAATGACACAGCCTTTAAACTGAGCTGCAGCGCTCCTGAAGTCCCATATTGTGTGTATTTTCAGATGAATATTATTATTTTGGATGTCTAGTAGAACAAGTTTACACGCTTTAATCTTCACATGCTGTATATCGCTGTAGCACCTCTGTGAACAACACACTCTGTGTTTTAGTGCCTGTCTCTTTATCACCCCTCCTCCCGAAAAGCCCAGTCCTCTCTGATTGGTCAGCTGTCACAGGCCTGAACAAGCCCCGCCCACATGAACTCTGCTGTGTTTATACAGCACAGAGAGACATAGAAATCTGACTTTCTGAACAAAGGGACCTTTTAATGAGAATGATCTGCACAGTTTATTAATCTTTTTTGTTAAATTGGAAATTAATATCAAACCATTTATCTTTTGCTTTTACATGCAGATGAATCCCGCTGTAACAAATTATCACGTCGCTGAGGTCGAACGCTGTAATTCATAAAATATACTAATTATACCTTGAAGTATTTAATCAGTAATGAACGAATTATGCGCTGAAATGACCTTTCAGACCCTAAACCGGCCAAATCAAAATTAAGCACGACACAAAGAGGAATATTTCAAGAGAATGGTAGATGATTCTTTCCCATGTCACAAGAATAACACATGAATGCTGTCATATATTGGCTTTTAGCTCTAAAATACATGTATACAGATGAGCGTGAAGCACACTGTGTACAGTAGATGCATGTTCAGGTGTCGTGTAGGTGTGTGAGAGCTGCTTGAAGGTTCATGGCGGCTCGTGGCAGTCGAGAGTTTACTGTGTAGTCTCTGTTTCAAACTAAAACCTTGGATTAGAGGAGCCCACTTGACAAACCTAACATGATGTATATAAATGCAGTTTTATTATGTAAAGGGTTTTAATGAAATGTGTTGAAGTGTTTGTGGTGGGTTTCAGTAAAAACCAGGTTGAAGAACAAGAACCCAACACAGTCGGGTCAGTTCACAGCCACAGAGACGGACAACAGGTCAATATCTGAAGTTTAATCAAGCAGCGTGTTGTCTTCGAACGCAGCACAGCACATCAGTTCTACACATGAATCTGGACCCCTGTGGGCGAGTGCTGACTCATACTGGTTCCTCAGTGAGGCCTTTAAACATGTTGCACTGCAGAGTAAAGAGCTGAGATACGAGTCGAATGTAAACAAAGAAGGGACACAAATCTTTACATCTCGCTCCCTGGGCAGCAGCGATACAGTCAGGTGTGCTTTGATGGCGTAATATCAGCATATTAATCAAGTTACACCAGCTTTGAAATGATTACTACATTCATTGATTGTTAGATCGACTGAAAATCATTCGGCAGCCTGATGATCGATGAATCCAGGGTTGTGTGCCTCGGAGAGCCAACAGTCTGCAAGATTCATCGAAGAAGACGACTTGAAGAACCAGAAAGAATTCTACACATTTGGATGCACGTAATCCATATTTTGGTTTGAAGCTTGTTTACAAGAAAACTACACAGTGCACCTTTAAGACTACACTTCCCCTGAAGCTTTGTTACAGAATAATGGCGCCCTGCACCAGACATCTCACTGTTTGCTTCGGCAGGACGATCGCGTGTCGTGTAAACTGCAGCGTGAACGACTGTCGAGGCGGCCAAACCGTGTAGTGACGCTCCTGCTCGTTAGCGGTGATTCTGTCAAAGCAAATGTGACGATGACTTGTTGATATTGAATTAGTATGTGTGAATGCAGTGTGTGTAGCTTGGTGTCACATGTAGGATATTAAGGTCTTGTTTGCACATCAGCATCATGTGAAATACTGTCTGTTTCTCCCCGTCTCACTCTCTCTCCTCCTCATCTGTCTGTCCTCTTATCTGCACACATTGTCTCCCCCCTCCTCCCCTCCTCCCCTCCTCCTTTCGGCCTTTCTCATCTCGTTCCTTGCCGTCTTCTGGACGCTGGGGTTATTTTGCATTCCTCTCCTCACTCTTCCATCTGCTTCATAACAAGAAAAAGCAGGAATTAATTAATAGGCTGATAGTGAGGCTTGAGAAAATAAGGGAGAAAGCGAGCTGAAAGGGAGAGGAAATCTAATCAGATGGGATCCTGTTTGTGTGTGCGAGTCTTCTGGGGTTGTGTGTCGTCCATATATATCCCTCCTTCACTGGGAAAACAATTAATTCTTTTTCGAGTGTCTTAAACCTCCTCTCCTCTCCTCCCCATCCATCCTCTCTCCCCTCCGCTCAGTGTCCTACTCACTGCACACTGATAAACTCTGATTAATATTTCCCCCCTCACTCTTCATCCCGTCCTCCCGCTCTCCCTCCGTCTCCCTCCGTCTCCAGCCGCGCTCTGTTTGCAGTTGCGTATCGAGGAGGCAGCATAGTTTTGTGGCTGCCAGCTAAATTGATGTCAAAATGGCATCCTCATGCCACAATGATTCAAATTTCTTATTTCCTCCCCTCTCCCATGCAGACAAGTCATCCCTCCCGTCTCCCCCTCCGTTTCTCACCTCCTCTCGCCGGGCTCCCTCCTCTTCCTCTCTGCTGTTTACTGTCGAAATCCGTCTAATGAAATTCACACAAAACAAGACGGGAGGCTCAGCGCCTTCCTCCTCGCCATCCTCCCGCTTCCTGTCTTCTGCCTCGCCTTCGTTTGTTTTTCTTTCATTTTCAGTCTCGCTCCATTTTCTCGTCTTTATTGTCCTCTCCATCTGTCCTTCACACTTTCCTCTATCTGTCTTTGTCCCCTTCTTTCTTTTCTTCCGCCTCCCCCTCTTGATTTCTACTGTTGTCTTTGTTTGTGTTTATCCGTCCTGCAGATTCCCTCGACACTTATTGCTGCCACTTCCTCTCTCGTCCTGTTTTTCTACATTTCCATTCCTGCAGGCCTCACTCGGAAACACATATATATTTATTTAGCTATATTTCCATTTCTTTATTTAGACAAGAAGTTTGTGTGTGTGTTACGTGTGTGTGTGTGTGTGTGTGTGTGTGTGTGTGTGTGTGTGGACGTTTAGTTGACAAGAGTCTGCATTAGTTTCACCGAAATGAGAAATACATTTGTGCTTTGCTCTTTACCACTTTGCCCCGGAGCCGTCTTGAAAAATGTATTTACCAGAGACGTGGTTTGTGCGAACATTAACAAACCTGAACGCCGGGGCCGAGACACACACACACACACACACACACACACAGACAGTGATACGGTGCTGACTAACACTCGGCACACTAATGAAGTTATAAAATCAAGTGTTCACTTCAAAAGGCGTAAAGGTTTTTGCATTTCGAGGCCACAAGCGGGGAGGGGGAGCTGAAGACAACGGAGGATGAAAGGACGAAGAGGCGGGAGGAAAGAGGAGGGAGGAGAGAACCAGAAAGGAGAGGATGGAAAAGTGAGGAGCAGAGGGAGAAAGGATGCGAGTGAAACTTGAAAGAATAAGATTAACGTCATACTTTTAATTGAGTGTTTCTTTGGACCCCCTATCTGTCTCTTTTCCTCTCTTCCTCCCCCTTTCTCATCTTTTATCCCCTTTATTCTTCCCTTTTACACTTCGTACATCTTCAACCGAAAGAAATAGTTTGACATTTTAGGGAATTTGGCTTATAGGCTCTCTTGCTGGGAGCCAGATGAGAGGATGGATACCACTTCATGTCTGCATTTAGCATAAAGACGACAGAAAAAGCTGAAGTGGATAGCATGACTTTGTCCAAAGATGACAAAACCCTCCTACCAGCACTTCCAAAGCTCAATGATCTATTTAATATTTGTGAAGTATATATAGAGCCAGTCAAGCTGTTTTTCCCTTTATGCTAACTGGCTTCAGCTTGTGTTTACAACCTTTTTTCACTCCTTGTAAACCAAAAATCTTCTTGACATTCCCGTTGGTACATTTGTTTGTCTCCTGGCGATGAAATTAGCAAAAATGAAATAAATATGATCTAAACATGCAAAGTTAAAGGTGTAATATCGAAGAATTGTAGTAAAATTATCAACATAATGGGGAGAAATAAGACTTGACATTATACCAAAGACATCTCTGTTGTGGTTTGTGTTGCAGAGATATCTGCAAAAAAATAAAATAAATCAAGCAACAGAATACGTTGATGGCTGTGGGTGAAAAAGGAGTTCTGTAAACTTTATTTTTCACAATTGCTTTTATAGTAGCAGTTTTGCTTTGATGATAAAGGCTTCAATTGTGTGGAAATAGTAGGTTGAGGTACATTTAAAGTGCCTGAATGACACTTTTTAAAGCTGTACGCAACCTGGCATTTAGCAGTAGGCGTCTGTCCCTAAATGACAAAGCATTTCTTCAAGCGCCTCTACGCCTATTATCCACCCGATATTCTCTCTCAGAGATGCTCTCTGCAATCCCACCTCCTCTACATCTTTCTTCCCTTCCTCATTATCTCCCTCCATAATTTAGCATCCTCCACCCTGAGTCATTTCTTCGTCCTCGCTCCCTCCTCAATTCATCTCCTCCTTATCCCTCTTGTCTCACACTCCCACCTACCCGTCTTATCCCTCCATCCATCCATCCATCCCTCCTTCCCATCTTCCCTCCTCTCCAGCCTCTCTCACTGTCTCCCACCTTCGCGTCCTCCCACCTCCTGTTTGCCTTGGTTTCCTTTTGTCCTTTCCGAGAGAGGCCAAATCTAATCTCTTCCACACTCCCACTTTTTCCCACTCACTCGTCTTTCGGCGTTGGCATCCAGCTCTTTATCCTCTCCCGCGCTCCCACTCCTTCTGCTTCCCCTCGCTTCATTTTTCGCTCTCTCGCGTCGCGTTGGGGATGCAAAGCTGTCGTCTTGCCTCTTATTTATTTATCTGTTGGTCTCCTTCATCCTTGTGTATCTGCAGACTGGAGAGTGGAATATTTTCTTTACCTTCCTGCCTGTTTGTCATATGTTCTCGACTCCTTCTTCATCTCCTACAGCCATAACAAGCTTCCTTCCTCGCCGCACTATACTCACTCTTTCTCACCCCTTTAGTTCTGGGCGCGCAGCCACCCCCTACTCCCTCGCTAACGAGCTCTGAGTGAAACGACTGAAAATGATATGCAATTAGTACTCAGCCTTCACTGTGTGTGTGTGTGTGTGTGTGTGTGTGCACATGTGACAGATTGAGATGGAGTTTGGGTGTGAATGTGATCCTATGTGCAGGTTTCAGATGGTGTGTGTGTGTGTGTGTGTGCGTGCCCTCAGGTTCTAGTCAGTATAGAGCTAATGTACTTTCCATGTACTGTGATAATGTAGGATGTGTCGATGGAGGGCGAGTCGTGCGTGTCTGTGCAGGCACGTATGTGGAAATGGCCGAGTGCTTCTCCGGTATCTCACTGTACATATATACATCTCCATGAACACATCTGAGATTAAATGGAGTGTAAAAAGAAAGCACAGGTGTGTGTGTGTGTGTGTGTGTGTGTGTCACAGGTCACCACATTATACATCCTCCACTGTGATCTCCCAACCTTGACAATCTATCTCAGGGCGCACACGATAATTCATTTTAATAGAATTACATTTTAATGAATCGGCCATTGCACTCTTGACTCTGCAGGATGACCTGCAGTAATTCAGTGATGATCCACTCAGAATGAGGAATATGTCATGCAGAAGACTTTTTTTCTTTTATCAGCACGCTGCACTAAAAAAAAACCATTTCCACTCATTTCATTTTCTCGCCAGGAACCATGCATGTTGGGTAATTGCACCATATTTTCAGTGGGTTGAAAAGCCAGTTTAACACCATTGTAATACGGAACACCATCAATTCAAACTGATATTTCGTGTCTCATTAAAGGTTCAGTTCATTTATCAAGGACTTGGTGTATTATTTAAAGGAGTAGTTCCCAAAGTACCCACTGGTTGCGACCACTCGGTGCCTGAAGGACGAGCCAAGGGCAGCACATACACGGATTACATCACGCTGTCGTTGTACTCGCACTGAAATGGATATACAGCTGAGGACAAGGACAACATGAACTACAGAAGAGTCTGAATACAGGACAAATACATACATTATGACCAGTGTGCATATAGACGTGTTTACATGCATGTCATTTACATAATCAATCCTCCCGCATACAGCACACACACATTAAACACAGCAACATTTTATTGCGTGAGCTGCGATCACCGTGTTGTGTTGTTCAGGGTCGGCAGCACCTCAGTCTGCAGGAACACGGTCCAGTCTTTACCTAATGTGGACTGGAAGCTGGAGAGGAGCCATCTCCCCTCCTGAGCACTGCTGATGTGCCCTTCAGCAAGGCACCAAACCCTCTAACTGCTTTCGGCGCCTCACACATCGCAGCCCCTCGCTCTGACACCTCTGCAGTAATGCATGTGAGGAGGTTTGTGCACGTGTGCGTCCTCGGGCCTGTGCATGTTAAATATAGATAAACTGAGTTTCCCAGTAAAGGGATTAATGCATCTCGTCCTCGAACATCCTAATTATTGTTGCTCCTGGACCATCATTGCTGCTGACCAATCACGTTTAAGTGCTCTACTCCTCATTCCTAAACCTAACCGAGCACGGACAGAACTCTGAAAAGAACACGCTGTGATTTGTGAGCGTAGAGTAAAAATAATTAGAATGATAACGTTCAGAGTGGAACACAAACAACAGGTCGTTGAAGTTGAACTAATCCTGGAACATCATTAGTTATGATGTCAGAGGAACAACGATGAACAGCAATCATGATGTGATTACCAGTTTTTCTTCCATTTCTGCCAACACATCTCCCTAAATCCCCATAAATTCTACACACTGGACCTTTAAATAGCCGGATGACTCACCCTAATTGGGCCAAACCAACCGCAGTTCCTCAGCACTTGATCTGTACGTGTGCTAATAATATGAGTCAACAAAGTGAAGCCCCACTCCCCAATTACAGCGCTGAATGCCTTTAATAGAAAGAGTGGCTTCCGTTGTCTTTGATGGTGATATCTCACGCTATCTAACATGACGTGTGGATAACAGGATGTTCGAGTCGACCCGGTTATTGCTGATGTCATAATACGCTGCAACAAAACACTCTTGTCAGGTCGGAGTACGTCTCACTGCTCAGACTGGCTTGAACTGGGATGAGATATCTGCATCAGACGATAAACAATATGTGCACGGCGTTGACCCCGGCCTCGGATGAAAGGCTCTTTACTCATCTTTGAAGATTACTTGGAGGGAAACCTGTTAAGTTCAATCGGAGTTTACACTTTCTGCCCGGCCATGAGAGCTGATTGGACTCGGTGTTGAATGTGGAGATTTCCACTGAGGGAAAACATTTTGAAAATCCTTTTTTAAGGTTCAGCCATAGAAGCTGAAATATAGGATGTGGTGCAGAGGTGCGTTCACACACTTTATGCTCCAGGCTGCACTGCAGCATCCGTGGTGATATATTTCATATGTGTCAGCTGGAGGAGGAAGGATTTACACTGCGTATCTCAGAGAGGACTATTCAGGTGCTGCAGTAAAATATGGCTAATTCAGTACTTAAGGGAATGTAGCCGTGCTTGGCTGTAAATAATTGGGCTTCCTTGTGGTTCTGCTGTGTAATACATGTTTCATCTGGCTGCTTTGTCATCGGTGATTTCATCAGTGAGCAAATGTGAGATATTTACAAGCATATCAGAAGCCTTAAGCAAGGTTGTTCCAATAGACAGGAGGACCAAATATAAAGTAGTTGGCTGCGAGGTGAAGGTTCTGACTCAACCCACCCCTACTGTATCTGCTAACACACTGGTGAGGGTTTCAGTTTTCCTGTTTAGATTGTCAGAGATCAAATCTAAAGTTGGCAGCTCTTCAGAGGGGCCTCAGTGAGGCAAACGCACAGCTGGTGAATGAAGAAGGCGGGCAGGAAAAAACAGACGTGCAGTATTAGATTTGACATCTTCAAAGATTTATGTATTCTTTAGCATTGTCAGGAAAAGAAGAGCGAGTTTACACCTTCGACACGTGAGGAGCAGCAAAGAGAGGGAGGAGAATGCCCGAGTAGGAGACGTTAACAAAGTTTAAGACAAAGAACTGACACGACATTTACTTTGACAGTTTTGGGTTTTTTGTTTTCAGGAAAAGACAAAATGAAAGCTGGGATACTGTAGATGTTTGTCACGTGATCGTTCAGAAGAAAGGGAAGCTAACTTTACTTCTTTGACCTTCTCGGGCTCGTGGCGTCCTGGAAACACGAGTCACATTTTCCTCTGTGTTCCATTCTGATTGCTGTAATGTGATTATTTGCCAATTTGGTAAAATATGCACGGCTAAAGCTCAAAATGACAAGCGCCTTAAGGCAGGTCGTGCGTTATTACCTCATGTAATCTTGAGGCCTTGTACTGTAGCTGAGCCCGGAGTGAAAATGGAGTTTAAAGACCTTATTATTGTGCGTTCATGCTGCCTATTGCTAAATAAATGTGTGTTTAATCAAATCCCCGTCGACTAATTGACACAGAGCAAACCTTGAGCCCAGGTAGTGTTGCAGCTGGCGCGTGATTCTTGGTTCCTGGGGCTCTCTGCAAAATATAATTAAACTGCCATGTTTAGTGTGCGCGCTGCTTGATGGTGCTCACATCAAACAATATGGAGAGTTAGAAGTGAGAGCATTCAGATCATCTGATAGGCCGGAGGAAAGTTTAGTAAATGTTGGTTTTGGTTCCGGGTTTAACAGAAACAATCACTGATATTTAAACTGCACTTGCAGCAGAATGAATCTAGAATCGAAGCTGCACTTTCTGCTGCGCCACATCAATATCGAATTATTCTGTTAATCCATTTTATGGTAAAGAATAAATGTTCTCACATTTCTTTGTGCAGCTGGCACATTTATTGATGCTTGAATAGAAAAATAACCTCATTGGAACAATAACAAGCCGACTTTATGTTCATCTTTATACGATCTATAGAAGAAGAAATGCAAGAAAACAGTCTTTGATATTTATTACCATAATTATCATTTATGTGTGTAAATAAGACTCCAGTCTCTGTTCCAACAGTAGATTCAGACAAAAGAAGCAAGATGCTTATAAAAAGCCTTTTATTTGACTTTAATTATTTTTCCTTTTTCACAACCTTTCTTTTGTACTTTAACATCTCATGTTTTGTATATACAGTTTATGTTTTGTTATATTTAAGCTCCATACATTTAAGTTTTTAAGCATTACATATATAACATCTAACCTGTTGCTAGCCTGAGCTTTAAAGGTGCAATATGTACACATTTTAGTAATTTCAAAGAAGTTACGACGTCTATACGACCTTACTTACTGAAGTCAGCATGCTAACCAGCTAGCCGTGTTTGCTAACAGTCGGGACCGCTAGCTGCACTGCTAACTGAGCTAAACAGCGATGATATGCGTGTCCCCATTCTCACATATTGCACCTTTTTTTAAAAAAATAATGTTTTGAGGACTGTAAATGAAATGTGTCCGTGTTCAGGTGGCGCTGAGCTTTGTTCTCTGACTCCAAATGCTTCTCAGACGTGTTAATGTATGTAGAATTATAAACCTCACCGTTATTTAACTGTATCCAGTCGTACTGTGCAGCTGAACACATCGTTCAGTCCCCGGTGGTTTAGTCTGGGCCTCACTCTCTCCTCCCTCTGATGGGGATCGTGCTCGACTCTGCTCTGTGCAGATGTTTCAGGTCAATCCTCTTCACTGATCCTTCGTGTTATCCAACACTGAGTTTTGCCAACAGTTTGCAGCGGCAGTATTTATTGTCACCACACTCTGGTTGAGCATTTGCTGCAGTGCAATTCCCAGCTCCCTACTGTTGCTGAAGGCACCATCACCCTCATCCTCTTCCTGTGCAGCTCAGCCTTATTGAGAAATGAGTAACTATTACTAATGATACACAGGACTTTAAATGTGTAACTGGCTGCACTGAGGGACAGATGCTGCTGCAGGCGCTTTAATTTGTCTGCGTCAAATTAGTATACAATGAATTTCATAAACCCTGGAGGGCTCTCATTCAATCAGTGTTGCCTTATGTTTTCAGAGTAGAAAAAAATATGTGAGGACAAAAAACTAGGCCAAACCTGATTTGTATGTATATTTTAAGTCCATGCACGGATGCCAAGTGTTTGACTCCCGACTCAGAATCTTGAGTTGTCTTGTTTGCTGCTGAAATGTGTTTATTTGCATCGTATTAAAGGACTTCCATCCCTGTGAAGAGGCTGCCATTAAACCACTCCAATACATCAATCATAAGTTTTGAGTTTTTTTTTCTTTGGCCTCACTTTTAATGAATATGTAAAGTAGGTGATTGGTTTCAGGAGTGAACAGCTGACTGAATAAATTATTGAGCAAACGAACTCTTTCACCATATTTCAGCTTTGGTATATTCTTTGTTATCATTTCAGCCTGGCTGTACAAGTATGGATGAGTAATTCGAGGTATTTAGAAATAGATAAGGTGTCGCCGAGCAGAAAGCAAACACCAGGTTACTTTATCGTCCAACATTTAGCCTCAGGCGCCGTGAATTTCACACCGAAGAGTGGAAGAGGCCAAACATTTATATTCATACTCAGTGTCCTAACAGAGGAGCTGACAATATGCTGGACTAGAATCTAATCTGAGTTGGTAACAGTCTGGCATTCTCATTAAACCATGAAGAAGAAACTGAGCATAATTTCCAGAACAACTGTCGTGGGGCGTCGCTCTCGAAGTGCCACATTTCATCTTGTCCTCTTTTGTTATTTAAGGATGTGAGCAGAGCTGTCCAAGTCAAAAAAATACAAACATAATCATGAAAGTGTAACAAAAACATGACGTTAGCGCCCGTCCAAGTAATCAGGAGAGGATCTGCTTCTTTTCCACCAACACATTTCACACCAGGCTGATGCATAATTGTCCTTCTGTTTGGCCAGAATGCGGATATCAGCTAATTGAGACATTAAGAAGAAGGAAGCCAAAACGGTGTCCAAGACCGGAGCTTGTTTGTTAATGTGTTTGCCTTCTGTCTCTCATTCACCCTTCAAGGCGGAGAGACTTCCCAGTTGTCTGTTTGTGTTTGGCAGTGCATTGGGTGAAGGGACGCCGACAGAATTATGTGTCCCCACCCTCCACGTCCGCCCACTGCTGCATTTAAATCGTCTTGGAAAAAAACCCAACAATGACAAAATACTGATATACATTCCAGCTATGCATTAGAATGTGGGAGGTCAGGAAGCTCAACCCAGCGAGTCTCATTTGAGCGTTACATTTAAATAAATGCATACAGATGAGCCTAAATGATGTTGAGGCTTTATAACTCGTGGAAATAGGAGAAAATAACTTATTATTTTCACCTTTGGCATTTGAATTATTAATTATTACTGAATTAGACATTTGCATAATGTATTAAAAATGCATTTTTAGATGTATCTGATTAAAATTTACTCGGTAGAAGCTAACAGTGATGTTAGCCTGCTGGAGAAGCTAACAGTGATGTTAGCCCGCTGGAGAAGCTAACAGTGATGTTAGCTTGTTGGAGAAGCTAACAGTGATGTTAGCCTGCAGGAGAAGCTAACAGTGATGTTAGCTCGTTGGAGAAGCTAACAGTGATGTTAGCCTGCAGGAGAAGCTAACAGTGATGTTAGCTTGCCGGAGAAGCAAGCAGTGATGTTAGCCTGCCGGAGAAGCTAACAGTGATGTTAGCTTGTTGGAGAAGCTAACAGTGATGTTAGCCTGCAGGAGAAGCTAACAGTGATGTTAGCTCGTTGGAGAAGCTAACAGTGATGTTAGCCTGCAGGAGAAGCTAACAGTGATGTTAGCTTGTTGGAGAAGCTAACAGTGATGTTAGCCTGCCGGAGAAGCTAACAGTGATGTTAGCCTGCCGGAGAAGCTAACAGTGATGTTAGCTTGCCGGAGAAGCAAGCAGTGATGTTAGCCTGCCGGAGAAGCAAGCAGTGATGTTAGCCTGCCGGAGAAGCTAACAGTGATGTTAGCCTGCCGGAGAAGCTAACAGTGATGTTAGCCTGCCGGAGAAGCAAGCAGGGATGTTAGCCTGCCGGAGAAGCTAACAGTGATGTTAGCTTGCCGGAGAAGCAAGCAGTGATGTTAGCCTGCCGGAGAAGCTAACAGTGATATTAGCCTGCCGGAGAAGCAAACAGTGATGTTAGCCTGCCGGAGAAGCAAACAGTGATGTTAGCCTGCCGGAGAAGCAAACAGTGATGTTAGCCTGCCGGAGAAGCAAGCAGTGATGTTAGCCTGCCGGAGAAGCTGACAGTGATGTTAGCCTGCCGGAGAAGCAGACAGTGATGTTAGCCTGCCGGAGAAGCAGACAGTGATGTTAGCCTGCCGGAGAAGCAGACAGTGATGTTAGCCTGCCGGAGAAGCAGACAGTGATGTTAGCCTGCCGGAGAAGCTGACAGTGATGTTAGCCTGCCGGAGAAGCTGACAGTGATGTTAGCCTGCCGGAGAAGCTGACAATGATGTTAGCCTGCCGGAGAAGCTGACAGTGATGTTAGCCTGCCGGAGAAGCTAACACTGGTGTTAGCCTGCCGGAGAAGCTAACACTGGTGTTAGCCTGCCGGAGAAGCTAACACTGGTGTTAGCCTGCCGGAGAAGCTAACACTGGTGTTAGCCTGCCGGAGAAGCTAACACTGGTGTTAGCCTGCCGGAGAAGCTAACACTGGTGTTAGCCTGCCGGAGAAGCTAACACTGGTGTTAGCCTGCCGGAGAAGCTAACACTGGTGTTAGCCTGCCGGAGAAGCTAACACTGGTGTTAGCCTGCCGGAGAAGCTAACACTGGTGTTAGCCTGCCGGAGAAGCTAACACTGGTGTTAGCCTGCCGGAGAAGCTAACACTGGTGTTAGCCTGCCGGAGAAGCTAACACTGGTGTTAGCCTGCCGGAGAAGCTAACACTGGTGTTAGCCTGCCGGAGAAGCTAACACTGGTGTTAGCCTGCCGGAGAAGCTAACACTGGTGTTAGCCTGCCGGAGAAGCTAACACTGGTGTTAGCCAGTATAATAGCATAGTATAGTATAATGGGTATACGTCTTCACCTCCACGAACACCCATTAAGCTTTAAATGCATAGTTTTAATTGAAGGCCTGTCCTTTCTTGTTCACTGCATCAAGCTAACTAGTCAGTGACGAATGAACAGAAACAGCTTTCATCCTGGATTCATTCAGGCTCCTGTAGATTCCTAACAAAGATGCAGACATGACGGATGAGTGCCGATAGACGAATCAAGTTCTAGTTGGACGTCTTAAAATGCGAGGTGTGATGGGATGGGATGCAGTCGTGAGTTTGGGGATTGCAAAAACAGAAAATCCTGTTTTTGAAGCCGAAGATAAGACAAGTAGTTGTTGGTTTTTGTGTAATGGGATTTGCAGATGACAATTTTTCATCCAGTCTGATTTTTTCTTTTTTACCTATTTGTTATATTAAAAAAAAGAAGTATTATCACAAAGCTTATCCCACTCCAGCTGAGGTTTAATGTTTCGGCTGAGTGACACAATCTTGAAGTGTTTTCCTCCTATCAGTCATATTTGCATTGTACTTTTGGTTGGTCACAGACCTGCTTTAAGGCTTCTTGGAGTTTCTTTGCCATGCAGTGACTTATATGTGCATTTGTTAACATAAACAGAATTCAACCGAAGCAAAAATGTCCCTTTATTAGAGATTGAGACTGTATATAGCGCAGCTCAGGAGGCGCTTTAGTTTCTGGTCAAACAGAAGTTAAGTTGCTATTTCAGTCGTTGTTTTCAAATCTAAAACTGGATTCTCCATTTCCTGCTCGCCTCCCCAGGAGCCGTTGTTAAAGCAAAATCAAATTACAAACAAAGGTTTTTTCATATTAATTGACTTTGTTTAGGCTATTAAGAAGCATCCATGTGGGATTGTTTTCTTGTCATGCATCATAGATTAATTTGTTCAAATATAAAGCGCTGCAGAAATCCTCACGTCTGCTGCAAACACACCAACCGCTCTGAGAGTTGAGGCCAAGAATTGCTAAAGATGTTTGTGTTCAATAAAACGCCTAACTGGTCTTTTAAACTGTGGAGTAAACAGAGAAAAAGTGCTCCCCACACTGACATCAGGGGAAATTTAAGGCTGTTCACACAATGTTCAGGCCGTCAATCACCTGATTCACCTCCCTGCTTCCCTTTCACTTTCACAGTGTGGACCTGGTGCACGCCCAGCTGCACGTGTGTGAGGGCCGCAGCCTGCCCGACCTGAACCTCAAACAAGACAAGATCCGGGTGAACGGCTGCGCCATCCAGTGCAGAGTGACGACCGAGGACCCAGCCAGGGGCTTCCAGCCGGACACCGGCAGGATCGAGGTAGGACTGCTCTCAGAATGACCTGGAGATCTTTTCCATGCTGTCTTCAGGGAGACGACATGTGGTCCCTCCTGAAACGTGACTCACAAAGTCTGGAGAGAAACCTGCAAGTTGAGCGATTTGGTGAAATATACAGTATTTTTAAGTGATTCGTGGTTAAAAGACAAACATACTTTTGCCTTCATAACTCATAGTAACACTCTCTCAGGCTTGCTTCCAAAGTAAGGTGCTAACTCAGATGTTTAAAGCACCCGGTGGAGTTCTTTTATCACTAGCACCACATGGAGCAGTGCTTTTATTAGTGGGTTACAGTTTTGTTTGTTCTAACTCATGCACACATGATGCACATTCCTGCAAATGGCTTTAGATCCTTCACTAATTCAGAGGTGCTGGTAACTTGCAATGCACCAACAGATGCAGGGAACAAGGGAAAACATGGATGTAAACAATACAGTTTTCAAAAATACGTATATATACGAAAATAGCAAATGTTTCACGAGGAAAGAAACACTTTGAACACATTTGTTAGACTTCAACGGACTCCTGGTTTGTTTTCGTTGAGAAACTCCAGAGTGCACCTTCACCAGCCAGCTCAGGTGTTGCACATCGTACATGTTTATCTCACTGAACAACACTCTGTGTGGTTCAAAGGAGCACACAAACCAAATTAAACTCATTTTCTGTATCACTGAGATGCTGCAACATTGAGTGGTAAAGTGCCAGAGCCCAACTTGGCACATTAAGCTCTCCGCTTCCAAGTTTAATTATACGACATCATTCTCTCTTCCGCTAAGCATGCTAAATTTAGTCGGCATCAGTTTAGCCCATATGTCATATACACTTGGCTTGCAGAGCACCATGGCATCACATTAGAATCTCCTTCCTCGCCTCATGGCAAATGTTGCCTTCATTTAAAGCTGCTGTAAGTGATATATTTGTATTAAATGAGCGTTAAACAGCTCCGTATATAGAGAGTGTTTGGTCAGTAATGAAGAAGAGTTTGAGAGCATCTTCCAGTTTGTGGTTTGCATGTTTTCCTGTGGTTGCATCGGTTATATTAAAGTGCTCTGGTATCCCTCACAGGCATCAGGAACACATATAAAAGGTTGTTCTACTAAACGTTAAAGCACTGGCGTATATCTGGAGTGGGTCCCAGGTGATGTACAGTGGCGGCCCTGTGCGCCACACGGGCGGCTTTAATGCAGAGAACACGTCTCACTACGTTGCCCTCAGGATGACTGTATGTGACGAAGAGCGATTCTTCCTCAGAGAAAAAGAGCAATGAAGTAAAAGTTGCAAAAAGCTTCCGAGCGGATTGATGACTCCCACCGGGATCTAAAGCACGAGAAAAAACATCATTAATGCAGCTTTATATTGATGAGAGATTACAGAATGTCTGCATCTAACTGGCACATGCAGTATGCATGAACACATGTGCACTCAGGCCCAGCTGCAGAGATCAACCGGCGCTTGAAATTAGAGGTGTGTCATATTGATCCATGTAGTAGCTCTCAGCAGTGCAATTATAAACGCACATCGCCATATGAGGTCTGTGAGTGGGATGACAGGATTTCTCTGTGCATGTGCATTTCTGCATGAGTGCGTGAGGATGTGTTCGCCTTTGTTCTGTGCGAGGGCTGCTTTTATTTTCTAAATGCTCTTCTGTTGAACGTCCATGCAGAGAGTGTGTCCCTGTGCCCTCTGTGTGAGAGGACCAGCCGTCCCTCCACACACGAGAGACACAAAGGTCGCCGTGCTATACGAGTGCTTTGTGTGTCTGTTCACAAGTACATATCCTCTATATATCTACTCTCCACACTGTACATGCCTTTTTGCAGTCTTGTCTCTATAAATCTCTCTGTCGCCATGAGGTTTGATCCCAGGATGCTCTCTGGCTGTCAGGTCTTTTTGTCCTTCACCCTCGGTTGTACCCCGACCCACGCTTGTCTTCTCGTCTCTTCATTCCATCGTCGTCCTGCTTTCTTTGATACTTTTCTCTTTGCTTCTTTCTCTCTTAGCTTTAACAGGCTGCCAATTAAATGGTAATGACAGCCACTTTGAATCAATAAAAACAGCTGAAAGAATGTGAGAAATGGAATTAAATTAAGGTTTGATAGGAATAAAAGCACTTACCAGAATAGAAAACAGACTGAACCCGGTGTGAGAGATAATGTTGAGGGATGACGGCGATTCTGACCTCAGCTGGTGGACGTGGCTCAAAAAAGCTCTGTAAGCTCGAGCAGCTATGTTCAGGTTATGTTTGGATTGAAGACTAGAGTCTGCTAAACGCAAGAGGAGCTTGAGTGGAATTAAAGTGTAATGAATTCTTAAACAGTGCCGGGAAGCTAAAAAAACAAGTCATGTAAGTGTTTTTCAGCTCAGCTTCCTGTCAGAAATCTGCAATCTGCGTCTGAGCCGTGCAACAAGCAGACAAGGGAAGCTGATGGATGTTATCATGTTATTGTCTGCATGTTCAAATTTATAGCAATTGGGAAGCTATAAATTCCTGGAGTCTCTGTGGTCTCTCGCGCCCCCCCATCGTCTTGGATGCAGTAAATAAAAAGCCTGCCATCGCTGCCCGGTGACTTCACGCGGTGATTTTTGACTCCTGGGATGTGATTGAATTCGTCGTGCACCAGTAGCTTTCCAATCAAACAAATCATCCGTCTCTTGGTTCTGAGCGAGGGGGAGGAATGATTAGTCGTGTCGAGCGCGCAGATTCATTTCAATTGAATTTGAGTCCATTAATCTTTCAGGCAGGAGTCGTTGTTTTAGTTAAACAGTTGACGAGTTTATCTGACAGTTCAGGTTCCTGAGCCACATTCAGATCATCGTAGGTTTGAGATTCACACCTGATGTGGGAAGTGAAGACCAGACAGATGTTGTTTGAACGACCTCGTCTTCACTTTCACTGTGCGATGCTTCTCTCTGAGAAAATGGCTGCTTTGGCTTCATAGTGCTTTTTTCAGCAACTTGTCCGAGAGGAGTAGCCACGGAATATCTTGTGACCTTCCCACTTCAAGGACTTCTCCGCAGCTTCCGCCTCGTGTGTTCCCTCTCCAGCTCCATCTGCATCACTCCAGTCTTCCCTCCCACCTTCCTCTCCGCTCAAAATAATGTACATATTTTCCACATCCTTTTCTTCCCTCCGCCTTCGAGCACTGCTTCTCTCCCTCTGCAGCTCTGTGTTCGCTCATCCTTATATCTCGTCCCCATCTCTCTTCCCCACTTACCCTCTTTTTCCCCCCTGCCTTCCGACGCCATTTAGCCGCGCAGTTGAGCCACGAAACGTGTCATCGCGGTGCCCCCACCACCATTACCATGCAATATGAATGAACCACACACAATCACCACAGGAAGGCATGGATGGAGGAATGCCACGATTGAGGGACAGATGAATAAATTATTACCGAAGGGCTGTGACAAGGTTTGTAAGGAGTGACGCACTGAAAGGTGGAGAGCAGGAAAGGCTGGAACATCTTGTCACGCTATGGGCCTTTGGTCACTGGAGGCATGCAAAGCATCGTGGATTATGGACGAGCGACGGTGGAATCTCTTCTGTGCCCTTTTCAGAGGCGATACAGACGCCCCACACCCAAATCTCAGACCAGCGAATGGCGTTTGAGGATTCCGCAGCGGTATTAAACTTTGAACTGAAGCTCATGCGGCGATAGTGCTGTTGAAAATTCCATCAGCCTCTCGCTCAGTGTGTTGGACTCTGTAAAAAGAGCTGCGGCGTGTCAGCAGGAGTGGAACACTGTGGTGAGGAGGCTGCTCCTTGTATACGAGGGCAAAAATCATGTGTCCTGCACAAAATGCTAGAGTATTGAAAAAGCGAGGAAGAACAGAGCGGAGGGATTGGAAATGATGGGGGCTAGCGTTAGAAAACAGATAGAAATTGATAGAAACGTTGGTGAACTCAACGCATCAAGACCGCGGCGAGGAAATGTGTCACAGCGTGGAGAGACAAGAGACTAATGGCTGTTTGTGAGCAGAACACAAGCAAACATCCAACAGGTCAAATCTGTTATGTACACGCTTCATTTTCTGTTCTGGGGAGAAAAATAGATAAAGGGGGGGAATAAAAGGCGCAGGGAAGCTTTCTATCTCATTCTCTCATCTCCTTTTTAATGGAGCTTTCAGAGCAGGTGAAGGAGACGGGTGAGGAGAGAGCAGAGCAGAAAGCAGAGAGGATACAAGAGAGCAACGCAAGCAAACAAGGCACTGAGAGATGTAGAGCAGGATTAAGAACAGCCATTACTCAGCTTTTATTTAAAGGGCCGACCCAGAGTGGCAGTGTCGGCCCCCTGCTGAGGCGCTGCGTCTGCACTGTGACTGTCTGGAGCTGCTCGCTGCACTGCAGATGGTTTTCTGTTGTGACAGCTATTCAGTGCATTCACACTCTGAATACACTGTGTTAATCTAACATTTAGGTGGTGAAGGGAGGAGAACTGCACGTACAAATGAGCTCTGAACCTGCTGCAGACAGTTTGGTGATAGAACTGTCCGACAGCGTCCACAGCAGTGGACAAAACCAATCTCAGTTCAAGGTCTACTTTCTTTCTGTTTTGTAGCTTTGGACCGAGTCAGGTGGCGTTCATCCACAGCAACGTTTCTCCAGTTGTTGTTTTATCACTTTGTCATGCACTTTCAGATTGGAAACGAATACTTTCCACCACAACGGTCATCGTGGTATTATTGTGAACAGACTGCACACTGGTATGCAAACTGAAGTGGAATAGTGTATTTGTGGCAGTTTGATCCTCCTGAAGTGCTTCATTCATACAGGTGTGAGTGCAACAGGTCTGCTGTCAGGGTCGAGGTTGTGTTTAGGTTTACAGGCCTTCATGCAGGATCCTGCGGTTTTTCTCGGGAGTCGTGACGATGGTGGGTGTTTTTAAAGCGTGATGGGATTGTGGCTTGTGTAAGGGACAACCTGCAGAGCTGAATGTTTAATATGAGGTAATAACATCTGTCTGCTGGACATGAAATCCGTACGAAATGACAATTTCAGCTCCAGCTGTCACAAAGCGCTGCGTTCTGCTTTAACACTATGTACACAGCCCGACTGCTCCACCGTCTACCTGACAATTGTCACGACAGCAGATTATATAATTGCCACTGTGATACAGTATATTTACAGAGGTGTAATATCCTTTCACACAGTTTTACAAGTCACTACATCTTACAGGCTGGTAAAGGAGTTACTCAGCCGTGCTGTCTGACTTTATATTTACCTGAATGCAGTCTGTTTCCTCTCTGAACCCGAGTGAGTTTCCACGGTTTAATATGACTTCGTTATACCTTTAGGATTATCTTCACACTGTACATTCAATTAAAAATGTATAAGAATTAGAATGATTATATTTGGGCCTATAATTTCTCCAAGAGGAATACAGAAGAACAGTCAGGAAAAGTATTTTTTAATTGGCAGCTCTGCGAGTGAAGAAGCTGGACTGCTGCTCTGCTTTAACATACGAGGCATCACGCAGCAGAGCAAGCACAATGCAGTGTTTTAAGGTAAAGACTGAGAGAGAAGAGGTACATGGAGGGAGAAGATAATAAGGCGAGAGGGTGTGAAGCGAGTGATGTGGGATGGAGGGGAGAGACGAGGATGAGGAGTGATGGATGTCATAGCAGGAGGGTAGCGGCAGCCTGTCGACAGGGAGGCTGACAGGGAGGGATGGACTGCCTGCTGCAGGATCAAGCAGGCAGGCAGGGAAGCAGAGGGGGGAGAGTATTAAAGCAGCACCTTGACATTTTGTATTTTAATCTATTTTTCTTCTGCGGCAGCCACTTTTCACATCCAATGTATCCGCCCCAACCTTTTGGCACATAAGCCCTGTGATCAGTGTTGCTTGGTGAGATGTGAAGCTGATTCCAGGAAGAGCGAGCGGGAGAAGCCCTTTACTCCCACAGCGCGATAAGTGGATGATGAAGACAATTTGCCGAAGCTCGAAATCATGTTACTGCTGTAAAGTAAAGAGGGGGGAAATATGGCTTTGTGAAAAATAGAAGGGTGTGGATGGTCTGATCGATCTTCACAGTGTGTAGAGAAGTAAAAGAGTGATATGTGTCTGCATCTGATGGCGGCAACGAGGGAGCAGCGATCACACTGCTCTTGTTTTCACATCTATCTGCTGATCATCACATCAGCATCTCATCACAGATATCTGTAATATATGTGGCTGATCATTTCATCCATCCTCCATCTTTCTCCGTCCCTCTTTCTTTCCATCTTCCTCTCATTTCTCATATTCGATCACCTCATTTCAGATGTTTCCCCGCAGCCTCTTCAAACATTCCCACCATGTCCTCACGTCCTTGTTCCTCTCTGCTTCCTGTGTTTCTACCTCCCCTTAACTCCCTCCTTGTCTCCCTCCTCACTTCCCTTCCTTCCTGCTGTCATGTGCCATTCAGTTGACTGAGGAAGAAGAGAAGCTCCCCATGCAGCTCACAGAGGAATGAAAACCCTGGAGGGAGCCGCGGCACCTCACCTCTCCATCCTCTCTCTTTCCTTATCGCTCTAATTTGAATATCAGAAAACGGATTTAACCGCCATCCCATAATTCATCCCACAAATCACTTGTCTTCTCTCCTCAATGTGTCAAGCAGCCTCACTCACATCCGTCTGCGCTTCCACCACCCAACCTGACGTGCATCTCTCTCTTGTTTGTTTCTTTTAATGGAACACATTTGCATGCGTCACTCAATGTATTAATAATATCTTTAACAATGCCGCTGTGTGTGTGTGTGTGTGTGTGTGTGTGTGTGTGTGTGTGTGTGTGTGTGTGTGTGTGTGTGTGTGTGTGTGTGTGTGTGTGTGTGTGTGTGTGTGTGTGTGTGTGTGTGTGTGCTCATCATCCTCCAAAGAACAACTCTGAGTGTGTAAATAGGTTGAGGCCTCATTAGAGGAGGTGCAGCTCCGCACATCGTCGTAAACTCCTTCATGTTTGCACTACAAACGCGCCGCGCCTCGTGCCGGTCCGTGTGTCATCATTCAGCGCCGTTATGTCATTCTCTCCGCTCGCCACCAACAAAGCGGGCCGTCACATATGTAACTGGCGGTGACAGACCTCAGGTTGTTTTGTGCTCATCCATTTTGAATTTATGTGATTTAAAAATGATTTACCTCAACACTCAATGCAGAATTTTTGCCGCCTGCTGTTAAAGTTTTATATTTACAATATTAGCGAGGTTATAATACAAACTCAGTAACATTAATTTTTCCATTAAAGATAAACAAGCTGTTCTCAGAACACTGTTTGAAGCTGGAAAGGTAGCAAACTTCCATATTATCTGGTGTTTGGACGTTTTTAAAAGGGTGTTTTGATCGGAAAACTGTCAAACCACCAAACAACTCCTGATGCTGTTGAGTGTACCAGCCAAAGTCCTGAGAGTGTGGACACTACTGTGACTTTTAGCACAAATCCAAGAGCTTGCTCCCAAACTGTGACAGGAATGTCACCTGTATTGATGTAAGAGCGTTTTGTCACAACTGCAACACGTATGCACGGCATGAAGAGATTGCAGGACCGAAAAATCATCAGGGTTGTGTTATGAGTCCTGATTTGTTTCGCATTATTTCTGACATAATCTGAAAATGGTGATTGTTTTCGCTGAGGTCTGTACCAAACCAGCATGTTCCCTTGTAGGCAGAGACATCCGTATTAAGATTAATCAACTGTTCAGCCGTGCTTTTGCTAATTGGTAAACAAAAGAAAAAAAGAAAACGAGGTTGTGTTGAGCTTCAAAGTTCCACATAAACATGAGTATAAATAACTGCTGTATGTGATTTATATTTCCTTTGATTCTGTAAAGATGAGCAGACACTCGAGTTGCAGCAGCGAGTCGGAGCAGAATTTTCGCCGCCTGCTGTTAAATTTGTATATTTACAGTTTTATAATATTAGCGAGGTTCAGAATAAAATAAGGTCCCCAGAACACTGTTTGAAGCTCAAAAGGTGACAATACCTACCTGCAATCTCTGGTGTTTGGATGTTTTTAAAAGAGTGTTTCGATCTGAAAACTGTCAATCCACCGAACAACTCCCAGTGCTGTTGAGCGTACCAGCCCAAGTCCTGAGAGTGTGGACACTACTGTGACTTTTAGCACAAATTCGAAAAACGAATGTCACCTGTGTTGATGTAAGAGCGTTTTGTCACAACTGTAACATGTATGCACGGCATGAAGAGATTGCAGGAACGAAAAATCATCAGGGTTGTGTTTTGAGTCCTGATTTGTTTTCTCATTATTTCTGACATAATCTGAAAACAAGTAAAAGTATGTTATCAACTGTTCAGCCGTGCGTTTGCTAATTGGTAAACAAAAGAAAAAAACAAAACGAGGTTGTGTTGAGCTTCAAAGTTCCACATAAACATGAGTATAAATAACTGCTGTATGTGATTTATATTTCTTTAGATTCTGTAAAGATGAGCAGACACTCGAGTTGCAGCAGCGAGTCGGAGCATGTCGTGCTGTCAGTCACCAGAATTACATTTTCACACACCGCTCCATGCAGCGATGATGAATCAGGGTCACCAAAAGCCAGCGCGAACACACACTTCACCAGAACCACCGAGTGTGTGTGTGTGTGTGTGTTCTCTCCTGAACCAGCTGAACCCAAACAGAGGTGTGAGAGCTAGCTTAAACCTGTGACAAGAAAGGAGGGAAAATGGAGGCAGACGCGCACACTGCTCACACCACGCCTTGTTAACTCCAGTAACATCCAGGACCTCTGACCAGGTGTTAGAACACCGGGAACACACACCTGCAGGAGGGCAAACCACCAGCACGGCAGGCACAGGCACACACGCGGCCGTACAGGGTGTAATTTCCAAAGAAAGCACCTCTGACCTTGGGAAGGTCGTGCGTGGAGAGCCTCCGACGTGAGCTGACTCCTGCAGAGTGTGTCGTGTTGGAGTGAAGGAGCTCATCACCGCCTGTCCTTTCTGTTTCTGCTGCTTTTTTCCACATAATCTTCGGTCAGATCACATCTATTTTTGATGCGATGCCCTCCTCCCCTCCGCGCTCCGTCTCTGCCACTCAGCGACATGGCAATTACGGGCCCAAATTAGCCCAGTATTTTATGGAGTGACATTTCTCCCTTTCCTCCATTAGTGCACTCACCACTCAATTCTCTGCTCATGCATTAGGTAGTATTGTCCAATTACTGTCTCACTTTCTTTCCCCCCTCCTCTGCCTCTCCGGTGCCTCTCTGGTGCCTCTCCTTCCCTTCTGCTCGCTCTCTGTGTCGTCCCACCATTTCTAAATTCATTTATCACATTAGCCAGACAAAAATCATTGCTAATGATGTAAAACCGGCAAAGAAATCATTGCTAATGATATAGAGTCGAACATTTCATTTACAAATATTCAACAATTGAAAGGGCTGTGGGATATTTTGCCCCCTGATTGCTTTGCACAGGAGTCGATACAGTGCGTACAGTCGGCGAACGCTAGAATCTATTGTCATTCAAAGACTGTAGCTTAGTGAGAAATGGGGAAACATGCATGAGTGCACTCTCTGAAATACTCCGTCACACTCTCAGTTTCCAGTTTTACTGCTCCTGGTTCCTCGTGTTGTAAAGGAAATCCCAACTATTACAGACAATCAGTGCCATAGATTATTTTGGGGTGATTGCAGTTTCTCGCTGCAGTGATATATAGAACTCCTCCCAGTGTCGAGAGCTGTAATGATTACCTGTTTCAACTTCTGGAGCAGGAGTTAAATCATTCCTGTAGGAAAATCGCTCTGTTGTAGCAGGAACAGTAAGCGGATACATGTCACAGAGCAACAATGCAGAGATGAGTGATGAGTTTCAAGCAGAAATTCAAACATTATGCATCATTGAGGAGAACTATACATGTGAAAGGAAAACATGAATTAGAGAATGACATGTTGGTGCAGAAGAGTAGCAGGAGATTTAATATCTGCTGCCTGGTGCGATGATAATATCACTACATATAAATTACAATGTAGAGTTAAGACGTAACTTAAAATCTATGTCTCCCAACAGGGATTATTAACTTGGACATTATGGAACTTTTAGAATAATGTCAGGGCATGATGATAAAGAAGCCAGTGTTGGAGCTGCTTTCACTTCAGACGGTATTTTCTGTGTTAGCTTTGAACCCGTCAGCTGTCTTCTGATGGCAGTTTATCCTCTTGGTGCAACAGGCAGATTTTTCAGGGTCTCTGGTGTCGCAGGAAGATATCCAGGTAATGCACGCCTGTGCAAAGATTTCCTGAGTGGCTCAGAAAATGCATTCCATCATTTTGCTCTCCTCATGGACTCGTGTGCAAACGAAGCTCGCTCATACGTGACTGGTCAATACCAAAATCTCATCCCTTACAGATCTAAAATCTAGAATCTAACCCCTGCTGTGCATTTCCAGATGTTTCTGATGGAGCGACATATCTGCCAGCTGAGCCAGTTAATCAGCATGATGGTAAATCCTGCGTGCTGTGATGTATCTCACACACCTCCTCCTGCTCTCGACACCTCCAGGTGGTCCAATTTCTTGTCAGTGCTCTTGAGTAACAATCCCCTAACCCTTCACTGAGACTCGGCTCTCATTTACATGTAGCCTCGTGCAACAGGCTTCAAAGCAAAGTGGACTATTGTGCATAAAGAGGAAAATGGACTACGCAAAGAATTATTAAAGTTAGAAAAATAGGCAGCTCCATATATCGCTGTAGGTTGTAATAACCGCTTGAAGGTCATTTCTGCAGCAGTCTTTTCTTCTCATTTCCATATGTACACTTCCATTTTTCACAGGCGGACACAAATTTAAGTCCAGTGTTTGGGAGGGAAGTGCAGCGCTGGAACCTAATCAGACCCTTTATATCTTTTTAAAGGAGTCAGTTGACCTCTGTTACCATCCTCGCTGAATTAACTGAAGCTGATCGCACTCACAAGGTGCAACGGAGGTGACTCAACGTTCTCGTTGGTGATAAATCGTCCGCCACGCGCCGAGCCGTAAAGAAAGCAGCGGCGTGTTTCATTTCCATAAATACGTCTGCCCATATTTTCATCTCTCAGTATAAGTCCATTCTATACACTATACTATCTCTTTCCTCGTATTATCCCTCCTGCTCAGTTATTTCCATCTGCCCTCCTCACTTCCTGCTGTCACTATCAATTTCCTCCAGCTTCCCCGTGTGTGTTTATGTACGTGGGCTTCACATCATGTACAGGTGTCTGCATCCATACAGGTGTGTTTGTGTGGCTATAATTGAAAAAATATCCCGGCAGCCGACGAGCCTCCTCCCGCTCTCATATTCCTGTCGTTTATGTTGTTTTTCCTCTCCCTTCCTCCTAACTCCTCTCATTCATCATTCCTCCTCTCTTCTCACTTTCTATCTTTTCTGTCGCCATCTCCCATCTCGCGCTAGTTTTCCTAGTTATTATTCACTCTTTCTCCCCCCGTCTCTCGCGTACCTTTCCCTCCCACCGCTCTGTCAGTTGATTTGTTTTTGCGGCTTCATATTTCTCTCCATGTTTTTCTTTCACCCCGTTCTCCCATTGTATCCCCTCGTCTATTTTGGCCCCTTTCTCGCTCCTCTTCGATCTCTCCCTCTCTTGTTCTTTCCCCTCGTCGGCTCTCTCTCTCTCTCTCTCTCGTGTCGCTGATTTGTTTTTGCAGCTCTCCCTCTACTTTCTGCTTTTATTCTCCCCTCTCTCATCTCATTTTTACGCTCTTGTTCTGTCGTTTCCCCTCTTCTCTCCCCACCTCCTTTCCATTTGTTCGTACATCTCCTATTGTCTCCCCCCTCTTACATCCTTCCCCTCTCTCTGATTGGCTCTGCCTCCATTCCTTCTCTATGGAAATCTTCTCCTTATTTGTCGCTTCTTAGTCCCCCGTTCCTCCATCGTTCTTGGCCCTCCTTTGCTTGTTTATTTCTAAATCGGATTCCTCCCTTCTCTATCTGCTTCTCTTTATATCCACCTGGTCCCTCGTTTCCTCTTCTCACAATATCCCTCCCTCTTTCTTCTGCTAACACTGTCCTATTTGTCATTCTCCCCCTGCTTTTCATACCTGGATGCCAGTTTCTCATTCCTCTTCCTCTCTCTGCCCGTCTCCATATCTTCAGGCTTCCTATCTCCATCTTCTCTTTATCCTGTAATTATTTCCTTCTCTCAGTCTCGCTGCCGTTTCTCTATCTCATCTCTTTTTGTGTGGAATACATGCCTGTACGTGTTCACATTAACGTACCGTTTGCTTAAATTAGTTCCCGTGTCTGCAGCGCCCGTGTCAGTTTTAATCAGGCCCCTTGTTTACAGTGAAGGCCGGCTCTGTGAGACTCAGCACTTTTTGGGTTTTTTTGCACACAGTGCGCAAAACGGTGTGCTTAATTTAGAACAATTCTCAGTTGTGTGTGTGCGTCTCATTAGTTGTGTGTTTTATTCAGCAGGAGTGATGGAACAGGCAGGCAGGGAGGGAGGGAGCGACTGGCCCTGAAATTTCCAAGTGAGCATTCAGTCCAGCATGCTTTTTAAAAAAACGAGAATTGAACATGCAATCATTTTCTGAGAAAGCTTTCACTGAAGGCGTTTTTCTTTATGCTATGAAAAAAAGAAATGTCCAGAGCCCCGAAATTGGCGATCTCTCAGCATCGCAGCTGTGGGATAGGAAGGGATTCCAACTGGTCCTTAGAAAATGTTCTTTTCTGACCGCCTCACTTACAAAGATAACGACTACAAGGAATGATTGGGAGTTATGGGTGAAGTAATTGTTTTGATGCTTCAATAAAAAACTAATGATTAATCGTGGGAGTTTTCAGCATCCCATTAATACTAAAATGTCTGATCCATTAATGGATTTCTGGACGCGGGGCTCTGTTCTAATTTGTGTTGAAATCATCAGAAGCAAATCGTCAGCGGGACGGTTAAATTAGGCTGAAAGACTGTCGGTGATCTTCTGTTTGTGATCTCACTCCTGTAGAAGATGTTGTTGTTTTCAGGATGTGTAGCATGTGATGAAGAAGAGACAAGAGACTGAGAGAAAGCACGATAAACACACAATGTTATGTGAGAAAGGAAACCTACACTTGTTTGAAACATACTGCAGTAATAATCCATATCAAGTTCAGGTTGCTAGTGCAGGTTTCAGGCCACAAACACTAGTTTTCCCTTAAGACATTAATACTATGTGTGCTACTGTAACACATTTTGATTATTTGGTATTGAATACCATCATAGAAGGTGATTATCTGCTAAATACGTGAGATTTAAAGGTTCCATGTTTATATAGGCATATTTAGGGTGTCTACCAGAAAACATTTACGTGTTTAATCACAAAACACATTGTTTTTCTCATTTTGTCCATTGCTGCAGCACCTCTATTCACCCTTTGTCTGAATGGTCCCTTTAAGGCCCAAGCCCCTCCCACAAAGCCCAGCTTGCTGTAATTGGTCAGCCTTTACAAGCCTGCAGGCACATTCCACAGTAGTTCTGTTAAACTCTGTCGGTGTGATTGGAACTGTGAGCGCGGTGACGTCTCAACTTTACAAATGTTTTGATGGCTTGAAAAAAGGACCGCTTTAGTATTAATCACGTCTCTCTCAGATGCCTAAACACGCCTGTGGACGATTTGTTTAAGTTGTTTTAAAGGTACAGTATGTAGTTTTTGGGAAAAATATTTAAATAGGAGAGAAAGATCTTCAAGTTTGCCAAAATGAATTCTGACCTGTTTTTTAGTCCAAAAAGTAGACTTTAAATTAGCCTGAATAAACGGTTAGCAACATGGGAACAACATGCATTTAGGAATCATCTAAAGGCAACAGATAATGGATGCTGGATCAATAAGATCCAAAAGTGGCCCGGCCTGTTAAATGTGGCCCAGCGGTACTTTGTACCAGTAAACCAACTGAGTTGGCTTGTTTTGAAGTAATTTCTCTCGGGGACGATTTTTTTTTAGAATATGCGACCCTCGGTTGCCAAGGCAGCGCAGAGAAAAGCGAAGCAGCCTAATCACAACATGAATCTGACCTCATTTTCTTCGGCAAAGTCACAACTTTTAATTGGTATTAGTGACAGCAGCCGCGCGTTTCCTCTGAGAGCGTGGCTACTCAGTCGGACTGGCAGACGAGCCGTTCTCTGCATGTTAATGGAAGAAATAGAGCGACTGACGAAGGCCTCCTGGATCCTATTTTTCGGTGGCAGCCATTGTGAAAGCCCCCCCACAAATCCTCCAGCGGCCCTGCATTAGTATGACAGGAGCCCCAGCACGTCTTTGTTTCTGAAATGCTGAAACGAGCAGACGTATAATAACGCCGGGACGTGTCTCAGTGCAGCGGCTCACACATCAGTCGGTGGTCTTTCTGATCACTGGAAGGAGAATTACTGTGAACTAATTGAGTGTGAGCCCTCATGTTGGGCCAGTTAGACAGATACAAGACTGTGAATGGCCTCAACACGCAGGACTTTCAATAATACTCAGCTTAATTATTAATGTATATACTGCTAATGAGCATCGTTCAGATCTCGCTCCCTCCGACACCCAAGCAGTTATTCCACCGTGTATGAAAGCTGCCACAGTGGAAGCCATTGTTCTGTCAGGACGTTATTTCTTGTGTTTTTTTAGAATAATTCTGTCATTTTCCAACATGCTGACCGACCCCTCAACTTCCCCTCAACTTCCCCTCATCGCTCCTCATCTCTCAGATTCCCTCCGCATAATCCGTCCTGCAGGCTGTTCGTGTCCATGCCTCGTTCTCTTCCTCCTCCTCCTCCCTGCATCTTCATCACCCACTCTTCTTCGCCGCCTTCCATCTCTTCTTGCACATCTTTTTTTCCTGCCCCCCCCCACACCCCCGCGCTTCCTCCACTCCTTCCCTGCTCATCTTTATTCCAGCTCTCATCTAGTTAATTTTACACTTTTTTTTTGGCATCTCCTTTCATCTCGTCTCTCCCTCGGTTTTCTTTTCTTTCTCCCCCTCTTGACATGCAGAATATGTCTAAGAGGTTTCAGCGCATATGTCCGACATAACCGCTGTATGCCTGGCTGTAGTGTGTGTGTGTGTGTGTGTGTGTGTGTGTGTGTGTCTTTGTGTTTTTGTGTCTACCGGCATGTTCACTGGAGTGTGTGTGTGCGTGTGTGTTTACAGGTTTAGTGATGCATTTGCTTCCCTGTTCCTGCTTGTCTCCTTGTTTCTGTATGTATTTCTACAAGAGTGTGTGCGTGTGTGTGTGTGTATATGTGTGCATGTGTTTGTGCGTGTGCATTTGTGTGTATGTGTATGTGCGTGTGTGTGTGAGGGTGGTTTTATCAGCTTTCGCAGATGGCCCCAGCCTCTCATCCATCGTTCCAGTGAAATGAAGAGCCCTCTGAAGAGTGAAGGCAGAGAAGAAAGGAATGGACAGACAGACATGGAGAAAGGAAGAGGGGGGATGGAGAGAGAGGGAGAGAGTGAGGGGGCGATGACGAACAGAGCGAGAGACAAAAGAGAAACCCAGAGATGAAAAAGAAAAGGGGTGCCATCAAAAGATGGAGAGATTGAGAGGAGTGATGGGGGGATAGATGCCCCCAGAAGAGTCTGTTTACTAGAAACACTGTGGGGTGTGTGAAGTGTTTATCTGAGAGTGTGTGTGTGGGGTGTACACATGAAACTTTTTATTAAAGTGCCGATAAACGTATCTAGCTTGTCAGCTTCCAGTGACACTGAGTGTGTGTGTGTGTGTGTGTGTGGGCCTTTCACCAGCTGATGTTTGTGTTGCTGATGTACAGCTCACTGTAAGGTTTGGTCACACAGCTGGAAGTGTGCGTGCCCATTTGTGTGTGACAGTTAAAGAGCGGCTCTTCAACTCGCCGCTGGACGCGAAGTGTTTACGATGCAGCAGCACCCGCAGGAGTGAAAAACAAACAGAGAAAGAGACGGAGAGCGAGAGCGAGGGATAAACATGAGGGGGGGCAGAGCGAGGAGAGATGAGGTGAGATGAGGTGAGATGAGGGGGAGAGCGAGTGCGTGGCGTGTCGGGAAGCAGTGCGGCGAGCGGCGCCAGGGACAAAGTGTGATTCTAAGAAGCGACTTTAAACAGCCAGAGAGAGAAATCAAACAGACTCCAGGGTGGCGAGGCGGGGAAAGACGGCCACGAAGAGGAGAGCAGGGGTTCATGCAGGGCGAGCGAAGTGGAAGTGGGATGAAAGAAGTGTGACCCAGGAACAGAGAGGTTTTTGTGGACTGCTCCAGGTAGTAACACGGTAAACGGGGAGAATGGAAGGAGGTGCGAGTTAACATTTTGTCCTTTTTGATTATTTCTCCCTGTTGGGCTGTGAAATGTCACTCCCCACAGGGTTTCTATTTTATTGGGCGAAGAAGACAGCGGCATGCAGAGATGGAAGAAAAAGATACAGGAGAACAGAAATAGTCTGGAAATAAAGGCCCAAAACTGAGCAAATGATCAAACCACCCAATACTTTTCTCAGGAGGAGTGATGGCGCTTTGTACATTTTATCACAGAGAGCGTGTTTTCATGTCTATGTGAGGGGCAACATTGGAAAAGAACTGCAAACTCTTTTATTTTAATATTTACAATATTAATGAGGTAATAACACAAACTCAGAAATACTTGTTTTTTTCAGGAGAGTATAAACGAGCTGCTATCAGAGGAAAATCAGGTTCCCAGAACACTGTTTGATGCTACAAAGGTGGCAGGGTCCGCCACATGTAATCAAAGTAGAACGGTATGAAATTATGTTGTCCTTTAAAGGTCAGTTTGATTATTCAGTCATGTAAAAAACAAGCGTTTATTTAGTTTGTTTAAAGAACAGAATGTCAGTCGTCTGATTTAAAATGTCTTCCTCTTTTCTTCTTCTGCCTCATTTTAAGGTTATTGCTTCTTTGGAGTCCTGCGTTGCATTGTTTGTATTTCTTTAAACCAATTAGAATGATCCTGGATGGACCGGATGATGTTGCTGCTGCAGAATAGATGACAGTGTGGAGGGGATCTCATTATGGTGGAGCAGCTGACGGTGGTGAGGTGAAGCTCTGGCATTATCTTAATGTTTGTAAGGAGGTCGACTGTGGAGTCTGATTCCAAACTACTCACTCCAGACTGCGAGCTTAGCTTCATATCCACAGAGTCGGACCAGCTTCTCTGTTTCTTGAAGACCAATAAATGCGCAGACGTCCACCAAAGCCCACCAGTCCATATTGGTACCTACTCATGGACCCAAAACATCTAAATATGTATGATTTTTTTCATCTAGTTCCATGTGTTATTCTCTGAAAAACCCCTCCTTTTTCTGAATATCTACCACAAGTTATTAAGGCTGTTCTAGGCTGATGAGTCAGCTAGGTTTTTTGGTAGTTTTTGTGTAATCCTGCTCACAAATAAACCAACTGGCTGAACACATAGTTGAGACGAGACAGGAGAGGAAATAATAAACGCTCCAAAGAGTCAAAACTGCAGCAAGCAAACTGATTTGACAGACAAAGCAAGAAGCCGAGGGGAATTTGTTGAACACCTTCAACCAACAAGGCATTTGAGAGAAATTAAAACTGCTGTGAGCATGTAGAAGAGAATGCACAAGGTTAAATACGGAGTGCTGCTGCTCCATGTTGAGCTCCGACCCTGCAGGGGCACGTACTGGTCCAGTGGCTCCGACTCCACCGCAGACTCTCCCTTTGTGTTGAATTAAGAATGAGCATAAAAGCAGCGGCGGTGGACTTTCAGAGTCAAGAGGTACATAAAGAGTTTAAAGGTCGGTGGAAGCGGGAGATAAAGCCACGCTGCACTTTAAAAGCAGACTGTCAGATCTCAAAATCAGCCGGTCATCAGGAGAGTGCACACAGAATGGATGCAATATTCCTTTTGAGGTGGCTGAAACACTGAGGCCACTGTTTCAGTATGCTTGATAAATAAATAAGAAAGTACAAGCGTTCCTGCAGGGCTGAGGGGTCATTTGGAAGCAAGGGGGCGATGAGAAGTCTGGGAGCACGGAGCAATCGGTCCAATTATCAGGAGTATATGAGGAGGATAATACAAAGTAAATTGCCCTTGGGTATGACAAGAAAATCAATGAGAAGGGCAAAGGGAGGAGACGGGAAAATGACAGATCAAGAAGAAGAGGAAGAAGAATAAGCTGGGCAAAGCCACCTAATCTAATTCATTTTCAAATCCCATTCAGCTGATCCATAGATCACCAGTGACCGTCTGAATCAGCCAGGCGTAATGACCACGACGTGCTGCCCCGTCTCTCTCTCTCTGCAGGGATTAGAGCTGGTCCGACTGGTTGAACAGATTTTTCAGTGGACATCGGCGGGATAAGAGGCAATTAAAATAAAATTAGAAGGAACATTAGCAATTAAGTGAGAATTGGATCTTTGACTGCGGCTGTTATCGAGTCCATATGCTGCGTGTGAAACCAACCATATTAATGTGACATCTAATTTAATAAGATGTACAGTGGATTCAGCTGCAGCGCCAGTTCCTCCGCTTCCACTGTGTTAATGTGCACTCAGTGATCCGCCGCTCCGAGAGGGCCACCTTCTGTTTTTGTTTGCAGTGGAATCCCTCCCGTTCCTGTCGGATTATCTCGTCTCTCCGGGCGCCGGCAAAACAATTGATCGAGCGTTTTAAATGTCAGAACAGTAATGAACTTTACCTGATGACAGGAGATGTCAGCCAAAACTAATAGGCTGAAGAAATACTCGCTCCCTCCCAACAGTTTTTCATTTGTGAGTTCTTTTCTTTCAGTAGTTTTGTTCTTTGTTTACATAAATAATGTTAAATCACCCAGAGGTTGAAGTTCACTTCAACAAAACAAACCACATATTCATCCTGCATGGATGGCTGGAGGTTTTGGCTGCATCCCTCCAGCAGCAACATTTGTTTTCCATCTCCATATTATCCCCATTAGCCCCCATTCACATTCCCGTCTCCACCTTCCTCCGCCTGCTCCGCCTGTGTAATGTACCCGCTTCAGGCTCACAGGTTGCAGAGTGTCCGTTCCTCTTCACACAAATGTGCTTCCATTTCACAGCTTTCCTGCCATGCCGTGGAAAACATCCTCTCTCCACATTTTTGTATTTTCTCCCGGCTGAAACTCCTGAGGGTCATGCATGAAGCCAAATGAATTTCATGACCCTAGGATCCCAAAAAACACTTGTTTTTCTCCCTGTTTTCAATATCAAAGAAATAAGTTTGAGTTATTTATTCTCCATTCAGTGAAACGGCTGGCTGTGTAGCTGAGCGTCCGGTGCCCTGATGGAAGGTCACGCCTGTGCAAACTGTACGAAAGTGTCTCCGCTGAACGGTGACATGTGGGTGTAATGTGGTCGACAGCGTCTGGGATGAAGCCACCAAAGTGACAATATCCCAGCATTCAATTAGCAACTCGGCCAAGACATGTCACACTGAGCCGAGTCGTGTCATTTAACAACATATTTACTACTTTGGAACATCGACGAAAAAAAAGAAACGAAAAAGATTATATTGCAGCAGACTGAATTAGAATTGGTTCTTTTTGATGTTTTTTGGCGTGTTGATCCTTTAATTTTCATTTCACATAAGTAAAGTAACATTTTAAGTATTTGGGGAGTAATACCTCTTTTTAATTGATAGTTTAGAGTTTAAAGGAAACGAGGGCAAAGAGAAATAAATGACACACAATGAAAGTTGTTGAGCTTTTAGTTTGCACCCCGACACAAACGCCACCAGGGCCGCTACGTGATACGTTTGTACAGATCCGTAACTTCTTTACCTTCAAATACCGGCTTCAAAATCATGTTGATGCTTTTACTTTGGTTTGGACTGAAAGAAAGCCGTCAAAAATTACATTTCTTTTAACAATCAACACTTGAAATGACATGGCAGTACGCTGTTGATTGTACTAAACGTTATACGTAAGATTTGTCTCCAAATGTCTTTTTTCTTTGTGCAAGATGAACCACAGCACTGACAAGAGGAAGACTTTCTGTAGACAATAATAAGAATTAATATTAAACTAACTTTAAATCTAAAACCAAAAAGAAACTCGGGTTCAAACACTTTTTCTAATCTTAGTGTTTGAATGGATGAATTAATTTCCACCTTTGACATTTTACAGTGTTCCATTTCTTGATGTCTGTATTTTGGTTTGTACTAAATAAATTGGCTCTGTCCAAACCAGCGAACTGTTCTTTATAATATTACATTGATATCACTGAATACCAAAAAGTAGCCTGCTCCAGACTCCATGTAATGGGGCTGCTGTCAGAATGTGTCATGAATTATAGAAAAAAAAGTTTCACCCCAGGATATGAATTTAATTCTCAAGGGCACGGTGGAACATCCAGCACAGTGCGGCACTAACAAGACGGCGCTCCGTATCACAGGCACACATGTTCCCTCCCGCCGCCCCCCCGCCCACGCTACAGCATCTTTGAAACCAGCTCAGCAGGGGGCAAAGGACTTCAGCGGTGGCATTACACTTCAATAAGATTCTTCTTTGACCTTTCATTTTTATAATAAAGCATAAATCTCAAGACACCTGAGTTCACTCGGTGCCACGTGAGCCTAAAGCCACAGTGAAGCCAGCTGGACGTCCCCGCGGTGCGCTGTGACGGAACATCTCTGCCGTTAGCCGGCCAGGAGATACACGAGACTGTGGAGAAAAGGATTTTCTTTTTCTTTTCACAAAGCTAAGACAAATCTGCAACCAGTGTCCAGCTCAATAGAAATGGAAGTTTTGCTCGCATGTACTTCTATTTTAAACCCAGTGGCCCTGCAGCTCTGAGGTCTAAGCCCAGTGCAGCTCTGCTGCTTAGCATTCACACCCACGGTGTCCCAGTTCTTGCTGGGATGGAGGGGCAGGATGAACTGTGGCTTCATGGCACAGGAGGACTCAATGCATTATGTGTCAGTCCAGCATTTGTATTGTATTCCGATGTTGCATTCCTCTATTTGATGGCATAAGACACAAAACGTAACTAAAGTCCAGCAGGACCGCTCCTCTAATATCAGTACAGACGGTCACAGTCAGAACACGGCTCGTTAATGCTCGCCTGTGGACCAAATTCACACAGCGGCCATTTTTCTCAGATGTCACACTCAGAGTGGGAACTCAAATGTGGGAGAGCAAGTTTTATAAATGTAGGAAATCTGACAAATTCTGATCATGTCCTCGTTTCTTGACTGATCATGTAGTCAAACAGTTAGGTTAGCTAGGAAGAAGTTGAATGCTAACGTGAGCTAATGGGTTATCAAATATGTAGTTTTATTGGGATAAATGTCCCCATGCCCTTCCAGATATTTTAGAATTAATTACGCTTTTCTGTCGTTTTTATGTAACGTGTAACAAACTAATGTTAGCTAGAAAGCTGTTGCATGTTGTTGCAGGCTGCTAACGGAAGGTACCAGGTTATTAAATGTTTTATCTTGAAATATGGTCTGATAACCCTCCAGATTTTCTACAACAACCGAGAACACAGCAGCATCACTCCTACACTTTAAGACCTGCAGTTTCTTGTCTTACAATACGTCTTAATGGAACCATTTTGTCCTGTTTCGTGTCTAAATGACAGTGTGCAGACGAGGGTGACTCAGCGTTAACACAATTCATTGCTCCCTCTGCTGCCGTCACCATCATCACCCTGCTCAGGTTGGATCCTCCAGCTGCTGAGGTGTAGGGGGAGCAGCAGGGTTGTGTGAGCAAAATTATATGTAGTGTGCTTGTGTTCACATTTTGGCAAACGGCACATATTTATAGGTGCGTGTCTAATGGTTTGTGCATGCGAGTGTTGTGTGGGCTGAGGCATTTAGATCCGACTTGGAAGAGTGTGATTGCCTGTGTGCATTTCATAAAAGACCGTTAGAATAGATGGAAAGACCGACTGTCATTAATGCGGGTCGTGTTGAAACCTTGCCAGGACGGTGAGTCTCTGAAAGCCACTCATAAATCTAGCATACGACCCAGAGAGAGTCGTGAGGGTCAGTAGAGACCGGTGAGGAGAGAGGGCGACGCAAGACAGTAAGAGAGAACGATATCAACGCTCAGAGAAGAGAGGACAGCTTTCCTCCTCTCCCCAGTGTGGCCATCTGTACGGAGTGCGATTAATCATCCCGTATCCCCAGACGTGGCGAGCCGATGCCCTGACGCTCAAAGCCTGTGTGTGCGTGTGTGGATGTCGTGCTTGTGTTTGTTTGTCTTTGTTTGGGTGTGTGTGTGCGCCTGCCCCCGTGTTTGTGTGTGAGTGTATGGGAGATGGACACAGACAAACATGTGTGCGTGTGTGCTGGCATTCATGACACATTCTGTCTGTTTACCGTCGTGCTGCAGGCAGCTACAGGCGGTCCCCGTGGCAACCAGGCATCGTTGATGCCGTTAATTAGCGACTTGTCTGGAATGGTCTGCGTTGTGGGGGTGGGGGTGGGTGGTGTAGGAGTAGAACAGAGGGACAGAGGTGGAAAGAGCCGACCTTAGATTTCATGAAAATGTATATGCATGTACAGCCCATTTGCATAAGTTTTGTAGAAATGTAACACTGCCCCGATTACTATTTTTATTCATCAAATGAATCTGCACCGTCTGTGTTTCATGTGTTTTCTGTACAGAAGCTGCTCCTGGAAACTACAACATGATGATTGTTTTAGTGACTGTGTTTTGACAACTCAGAGCACTTTGTGAAGGTCAGGGAAAGATTCTGGTCTCCATTAATTATTGAAAAAGTAAACTAACTCAGAGCGTGAGATGGAAGGTTATTATGTTTTTCAATATTTAACCAACCCCAATATAAACAAAGCATTTTACTAGCCAAAATAAAGCAACACAACATGTTTTCTGTCAGTGTTGCAGTCGAGACTATCAAAACTGAGACCAAGTCAAAACCAAAACCAGAGTGTATAGAGACGGAGACAAGACCAAGGCAGGGCAACACCGAGTCCGGACCCAGACCAGCGCCCTGACCGATATGTTGGTGGGTCAATATTAGTTGATATTGGCCAATGAGAAACGTTTTGGTTTTACAGAACATACCTTAGTCTCTCTCACCAAGCATGCATGGCCAAATGGAAGGAAGCCTTGCTAAAACAGTGAGGATAGGGCAAATGTTTTCTGAGAGAATTGAGACGTCCTTTCCTTTGCTGCTCATGAAAAGAGTGGACCAGATGCCAGATGTATGGATGGAGTATGTATACGTCATGCCGCTTGTCTTCTGGGATGCCTGCTCTTGTGTATCCTCGCTCACGGCTCCTCAGAGAACCCTCCTCGCTCCTCAGAAAGAAATAAGGGCTTTGAGAAAAACCTGCGAGATGGTGAGAAAGGATTGAAGAGGGAAGAAATATCAAAAACCTGATCAGAGACCTGATGTACACTTGGTCTCTTTCAACAACTCCTGCTCAACTATCCAGCTGACATTTTCCCATCACAAGAGTGTCTCACTTCCTGGATTGCAACTAAAAAAACTTGCTGCCAGCGTGGCAATTATTTTTCTCCAGCATATCGAAGAGTTTCCAAATTAGTAGTACGTAAGCTTAGTTGATGGAGAGACGAGGTTGAGAGAGCGAGAAGGTGAAAGAAGTGGGGACGAATGACTGGAGTTGGAGGATTAGCGGAATAGTTTGCAAATGGCCGGTTATTTTGTGTGATGGGAGTGAAAGGCAGAGAGGGAGGGAGAGAGTCGGTGAGGAATGGAGGGATGAGATGGAAAATATGCAGGACAGATGAGAAGAAGGTGGGGAGGAGAAGAGAGTTGGTGGAAATTGAGAGGAATCCTGTGTGGCAATGCATCTTTTGGAGGGATTGTAAGAGACTTTAGCTGTGTTGTTCTGTCTGAGCAGCCAAAAACCCAAAGATATTCTAATTCCAATAACATCCTCACGTTTAAATATCTAGAGCTGCACGTCTGTATCATCCTGTTGATGTGCTGGTTCTCTCCCTCTCTGAGTTTACTTTGTTTTCTGGCTTGCCATTTTCTAAAGAGAAGAGAAGGACAGCAGATTGGGAAGGAAAGAGCAGTGAAAGGTCAAGTGAACATCAAGTGTTCAATTTCAGGTTTTTGAGGCTAAATCCATTCAGTGGTATCTCCCTGCGGCTGCAGTGACCACGGCCAAGCTATTAAAGTAAGTGTGCTATTGTAAAGACATGAACATTGGGGTCTTTGGACTGTAATGTTTGAGAAATAACATTCTTCTTCACCAGACAGTTTGAGGTCAGTATTGCACAAAACACAGTGAGACATAAAGTTAGGATACAAAGCTTCAATTTGAAAGTTTTGTGTCAAACTAGCTGCAAAATCATTGTTTTGTACTAATGCTGAGTTATTGACCGGTGTCAGACTAAAGATGACCAAAGCAGCAGCGTCCAAAACGGCATGATTCTCATTAGGGGAGAAGGTTTAGCGACATGTAAGTAGCAGAGTAAAAATGATGACAACAATGTAGAAAGGGAAAGAAAGATATCAAGGAATGAGGTTGGAAAAAGACATTTGTGTGCATGTTTGTTGCTGGAAAGACCTTGTGAGGAAGAGGAGAGGATGTTGGAGATGCCGTAGAAGGCTGAGGAGATATTTTAGGGGTGAATGGAGAATAGAAACACAGAGAAGTGGCGAGTGAAAAGTTTGTCCAAATGTCACAAAGACACCACTGGGAGCAGTAAAAAGAGGATGAAGCAGAGGATAAAGAAGTGGCACCAAGGACAAACACGAAGCAAACTCACCAGGGCCGTAACATGTTCCCCCAGCAACGAAATGGATCGGGTCGCTGGAGTCAGAAATATTGGCAGAGGAAGGAGAGGAGAGGCGCTAACAAGGGCAGAACAACTTCCATCACCTCAGTTATGAGCAGGGAATTAATGGTGGACTGGAATATCAAACGAAAAAAGGGCGGAGGGAACGAGTTGAGACTGGTGGGGGAAGATGAAGGAGGAGAACGAGGATGGAAAGCAGAAAACGAGGACAACTGTGTGATCTGGGAGAGGATGGCAGGACTCGTACCCAGAGTAATGTTGAGCGACAGAAGAGACCTGCGAATTAGGACGGAGATCAGTTCTTTCTGGCAAAGCAGCAGTGCTTCAGCTCCTCTTGGAGAATGTTGATTAAAAGCTTTGCCTAAAATTAGAGACATGACAAGTGAGCATGAGGACAGGGGAAACCCTCAATAGAGGCAAAAGAAATGTCACTATGATGTTATGTTTTGTATTCATGGCTTAACCAGAGAGGACAGAACAAAGTCAAAGGATGGCGATGAGAGAAAAAGGACGATGGGAGAGGATGGAGGAGAAATGAGTCGGCAGGTAGGACGCTGTGCAGGTCGTAATGGAGGCTTCTGGATAAAACATGGGAGTGCTAACGGTGTCGGAACAGACACGTGGCAGAACTGTAAAACCATCTTCACCCGTTGGCAGACAGACAAACGAGGAAGAGGGGGAGAGGATGATAATGAGGATGATCTGGAGCTTCTGGGAGGGGCTGGAAGCCAAAGTGGATGTTTGTCATTATGTCAGGCTAATGCACGTGTCAACAAGCAGCCATTTTCCCCCCGCTGGCACACACTGAATGGAGGCTGGGCGACAGGAAGGGAAGAAGAGAACCGTGGGCAGACGTTTGAGAGGGATCCGGGGCCTGTTTATGCCGGTGCCCCACATAATAGTACTAATATGTTTTAATCAGTCTGAGCCCAGAGGTGTCGGAGAATACATTTGCTCAGTTTGGGTCCCAATATAAGATGAATACAAATATATTCTAAAGATTCTGAGCCTCGGGGTGTCGAGACTGCATTGATTTGTGTCCTAACTTAATATCCATTTATTTCAAAGGAGGCACCAGGTGTTTAAAGACATTTAGAGCAACTGAACACTGCGGTTTAGCTGGAACACGCTGCTTCACAAATTAAAGGAATCTCTGAACACCAACACCAAAAACACTGATCAACACAATGACTCATGACTTACCCAGAAGTAGCAGGGACACTATCTGCACTTCTGTTTCAGCTGCATGCTCTCAATCTTTAAACTGTCCCCAAGTCAGCTGATGATGTTCTTGTCCAATGCGTGTAAAGCCAAAAGTCAACGTTGACTTATTTTGACTTGTAGAGTACAGAACATACTCAAATGTGTAACGTAAGGTACATAACACACTTATTTCAGCCCGCACAATGATCTTTTCCCAAACCTTGCCTTGTAGATTTCAACCCAACCAGGTAGATTTTGTGCCTAAATCTTCCAAATCCAAATTGGGACAGTTTGCACATGTTTTAAAGGCTCTCTGGCAGTCTCATACAGACAGTACCTTGTGTTGTATTTGACAACCTGAGAGTGAGAAACGTGTAGATTAGCCTGACGAGAAGCATCACAGCATCAAACATTGTCTGCTGTCACAGTCTTATGTGTTTAATTGAGGTCAGTGTTCTGTTGTCTGTGTGTGACTGTTAACCACGTGTCCTCTATTAATAGCTTTTTAAGTTTTGGGGGTAATCCGTTGCATTTCTGGTGGGTAGTATTTACAGAACACTCGCACAGCAGTTGACACAAAAGGTGCCAGAGGAATATTGTGTGTGAGGTAGCTGCATTAAACCGTAGAAGCAGCTAATTGGGATGCTGCCGACTACACTGAGGTGCAAAAACAATTACATTAGTAATTTTCCAACCTTGGTTTTATGGCCTTTGGAAACCAAAGTTGCACAACTGTGCTCATTCAGAGACTCACATCCTGAACTTAATCTGTTCTTTGGTACAGTGACTCAGTTTCTACAGTCGATGCAGCGATCTGAATGGACATGCATTATGGAGGTCACCATATTTGGGGTCAAGCTTCCGTTTGATGGAACGAGTATGTGTTGCTCTTCCTTGTGTTCTGCCATAGAGAGCTCTCTCTCTCTCTTCATTGAGCATATGTCGGCGTCAGACTCTTAAACCTCGGTGCCAAGGTCAGTACGCCCGCCCTGATTTAGGTTTGTCCTCATTTGACCTGTGCCAGGAGCCGTCACAGTCTCATCTGACTCAATTGGAGTCTTAATAAGAGTATATTTTTAATTGGCCTAGAACCAGAACCAGGCGTTCAGACGTGAACTACTTTAGATCCCCACATGACAAACAGTAGTGTGTTTGTATGAGCTCTCCCCTGTGGTTGAGAGTCAACATTGATTTAGATGGGGTGTCATATAAGAGCTGCAGTGTGTATTAAAGGGGCTGGCTCCCAGGGTGGCTTCAGTTTTGTTCCCCACATAACATGAGTATTATGTTTTAATGAGTCTGGGCTCTGGGGCCAGAGAGGCTCTATTTACTCTGTTTCGCCAGTCAGCTGATCTAAAACATGCTTTTAAAATGAACGTACGGACAGGGACTGCAAGCTAAACAACAGATTTAGAATTTCAAAGCAACACTCATGGCAGCAACAAACACTACGGTGGCTGGCAGAAAGAGGGATGGATGAATAATGGATGGGATACAGGGAGGTAGGGGTAATGAGGACAACTGTGTTGTCAGGGATTTAAATCCACACATAATTTTCGAGTTTCATACTAATACTCCTGGCAGTGACAATCTCATTGCTTGACATAAAGACATGGAGGGACTAATGGAAGGAAGAACAGAAAGGACTTGGACAAGATTAAATAAGTCTGGAAGAAGCTAAGAGGGGGTAATGGTGTCATGGCTCTGCATGTGGCCCATCAAAATTCACTGGTTACAAGACAGAGCTGAGAGAAGGCGGCAGAGAGGGGAAGATAATGAGGACACTTGAGAGATTTGGAGCCAAACTGTTAGAAAGTACATCACATTTTAAAAATGCACACACCAACAAACACCCCGTGTTCTGGTCAAGATGGTATCTACTGGTGTCCTGCAGTCCTGCAGTCTAATGACGGTCGCTGGCTTTCTCGAATGGCCAGTTTAGTTTGGTGGAAACATAATCAAGAAGTTATTACTCTTCTGTTTGTCTCCTTTGCTGGTGCATGAGAAGTGTTAACCATTGTTGTAGGTGAACAAAACAACAATTTGACTTCATTGATCATTTTTGGACTGCATGCAGGGCAGAACTCTGTCCATCCAGAGTAAAGCTCATTTTGATGTTGGTCTTTGATGTTAAAGTGCTGAGCAGAGATACCAGCACCTGTGTGAGCGTACCTGGAGGCAGTGAAGAGTTTTACTGCTGACCAGCTCGGCACCATATCCGCTCAGAAACTCTGCATCTCTACCAAGTTTACCCAAACTAAAACTCTGATTGTGCAACCTTTATATCATATTGTTGCACATAATGCCTTGCTGCTCATGAACTATTTCATAATTAATTATATTTACTGTTGTGATGAATAATTTAAGCCCTGAAGAATTTAAAAGAATAAACCTTGGTACGAGCCTCAAGGTAAATAACTTCAACTTGAGATTTTGTGATCAAAATGAGTGTGTTATTATGAGGTGAAGTGATGTTATCAATAATTCTCATCCACTTTCTTTTAAAACAAAAGTTATTTTGCCAAGTGGAGAGAAGAAACAAACTGTCTACAATGAAGCGCGTGTAAAGCTACTTATGAATAAAAAGAAACAGAACAGAACGAGGGACAAAGACCGTCGCAGTGGTTTCTCTCGTGCTCATGCACACGTGATAAAGGACGTGGGTGACATGACGACATACACACAATAAACATCATGCATTATTCATGTGATTGTCTGAGTTGAAGCAGCCGTACGAAACCAAACCTGACATGAAACGACACGGGGAACCAGAATGGGAGATCAGAACTGTGTTGTCTTCTGGCAGATGTGCACAGTTTCACTTCTGGACAGATCTGGTTGCGTTTTTGATTCGGGCAAGACACGAAGACGGGAAGACGGGAAGACGGTGAAGTAAGAAGGCAGTGATAGCGAGGAGGAAGTCTGTGATGCATGATATATTACTGCAGTGGTAGATCAAGGCTTCGGCATAATGATCAAAGTACTTTTGTCCTTGTTGGGGGAAAAAAGACACTTGCGCACAAGGACATGCCTGCACACACTGGCACATTAACATCACTGCAGACGCACAAACACACACTTATCCATCACATCACCCGTATCCAGTTTCCTATTATCCCTCACAGGCTAATTCATTAGTTTCACTGATAAAAATGTTGCTCATTAATTTACCTCTCTTTGTAGTGTGTGTGGGTATTTGTGACAGAGAGGTCATAAGCAAAATTACACAAACTGAAAATTAATTTTCTAAGCCTGTGCACGCATGCATATAATGGTGTGCACATTTGTGTATGGGTGTATGTGTAACGTTATCCAATTTCAAGTGGATATGCAGCTTCCAAATCTTTTTTTTTAAAGAGGGCAGATATGGAAAACCGGTTTGAGATGGGTGGAGAGAGGATAGAAAAATCCCAGTTTTGGATCAGAGCAGAGAGGATGGACTAAAGTGTGTTTTTATTTGAGTTGGGAAATGTTATTTACCGCATGTGTTGCCAAGAGGAGGAGAAACTGTAGAGGGAGTACAGATGTTCACTGAGAGCCAGTGGAGAGGATCGAGGAAGAGGAGAAGAGGTGGAGCTCAGGCTGAAAAGGATGTACGAGTGATGGAGGAGGAAGGAGGAAGGCAAATTGCAAAGTGACGGCTAGAACTGACCGAACGGTGGTGGATGAGGGACGTGGAGAGGAAAAGAATTAAATGAGAGAGGATTAACAGGGATGACGGGAGCAAGGTAGAGGAAAACAGCTGATAAAGAGAATTTTAAAAGTGGAGACGGGTGAAGTAGAAACTCAGGAACAGTGATACAAAAATGTTCTTGAGCAGCAAGGTCCAATGTGTCAGAACTTACCAGCTACGAGCTAACAGCAGCTGCAGTTAGCAGCAGTTAGTGGTAACCCTGGTGATATCTTATTTCTTCAGCAATGGCAATTCTTAGATGTTGCACCTTTTTAAATATTATATGCAGATATTTGAACAATATATCATTACTGGTGATGTGTTTCAGTAAATGCCGATGAGTCACCAGGCAGTGTGTTAATGTGGCGTGACTAATATACTTCAGTCGTGTTATTGAAAGACCAAAATAAAAGTAGTGCTTAAACTGCAAGCTTACCATGGAATTATATAGCTATGCTATGAGAACCCCCAATTTAAAAGTTTTTATAATCAATCTATTTAAGTGAAATTAATGATGTCTTCAAATGCATCCTATTAGTTTTAAAGCACTCTGATAATGAGGAAAGTTTTTTCTTTAAATACAGAATATTTTATATCTTAAAATCAAGTTTTTCTGCAGAAAGCAAGTACATTTCTAAACTTTGACTTAAATTTGACTTAAAACTTGGTTTAATGTCGACATTTAACTTGGAATTTTGAAACAATTCTTTAACAATGTAGAAATTAACATTACTTAAAAGTAGAAATGTAAATGATCAGTTTTCAGTGTTCCTCTGCTGATGATTCACGTTTTATCTCCCGGTTTTGTGGTTCGTTGCTCTCTTGTTAGTTTTTCGTCAGCTGTTGCCTCCTGCCTGCCTTTTCTTCACACTCACTCCTCTCCAACATCGTACTACTGAGGGAAACACAAGTGTGGGTATTAAAGTACTCTTGAATATTTGGATCTGGAGGCTTCTGGCTGGAAACCCTTGATAATTCTTCAGGCAGGATCGAAACAGCTTCCCGCCTCTGAACTTTGCTCTCACTCTGATTTTCCCGCTTGCTCCGTCCCACTGGGTGCTTTCAGCTAATGAATGGGATGGCAGACAGTTAAACAGCATGTATAAATATTTCCCCCAAAACCAGCAGAACGTGCACAAAGCTGTGAAACTAATCCCACCCGTGTCTTCATCCTCTTTCACAGCTAGATCATTTTTCTATCATTTCTTGTATCTTTTTCACACCTTAACGTCTGCATGTCACTTTTACTTTCCTCTTTCTATCCTGCCTATAATTTGCATTCATCCCTCACTTTCTGTAGGTTCCATGTACTCCCTTCTTTTAGTCTCCCGCCGCATTTTTCACCAACTTTAGCTACTGTGGCTCCGACTATTTGTGTTTGACTAGGCTGCAATGTGCTGCACCTCCGTCTTCTTTGTCGATTCCCCTTACGCTTTTCTTTTCCTCCCTCAACTTTTCTGTTTCTTTCTCTGTCTGTCATGTATTTTTAATGCCTTTGAGACCCGCAAGCCTTCGCCTGTTCAGCTTGGTTTGACAATAAAGCAGTTGTGAGCTGTGTATGTGTTGGAAGGGATGGGAGAGGAGACGAGGACAAAATGTGAGAGTGGATCGGAAGGAAGCGACAAGGTGACAGATACAGTTCAGGATCGAGGAGGGATTGAAAAGGCCTCATTTGGGATGTGGCCAGTAACGGACTCGCCATCTGGAGCACTAGGAGTTTTCTTCCCAGCGGGTCTGACGATTGGGCCTGATGGAACGCAAAATATACATATTCTTAAATAACACCAGCCCCCGCTTGAATTAAAATAACCAAGTGCTGTGTGGCTGAGTGGCCCAGGCGAGTACGACATCCATCACGCTCTCTTTCCCAATCAGCTGCTTTGATCCAGCCAATTCTAACTGAACCACCACTTCACCTCCTTCCGTCTGTGTGAGGTGGTGAAAATAGTTGAAGCAAGTAACAAAAGGTGAAAAAACTTAAATGTGGTGAGAGAGAAGAGGCTCAAGTCCATCAAAATCAATGCAGGCAAATATTTTTAACAACAAATGATTAATTTGGCGCCATAACCAGTCAATCATCTGAGCCCAGTGAGCCTGAAGGCACTGGCAGAGAGAGCAGACCATTAAAACCACTGATGGTGGATCAGATGTTAGTCTGTAATGTTAGCAGATTGTTAGCATTTTTTTGATATCACAACATGTTTTTCCACGAAATGACTCATCTGACTGTCATTTTAACTATTAGGTCTGAAAGTCTGGATGAGCTGCGTTATTAAATCATTTTATTCCCTTTCAAGTTATTTGTACACTAAACAGGAAGTCTGTAGTACGAGTTCTCTACGAGCCCCACAACATGGAAGATCTGAGTAATGTTATACCTGCGAAGGAAATGAACACGACCCCGCCTCCAAACCTCTATTCAGGTTTTAACTGTGTAATAATAACAAAGCCCGACCACATATATAGCGTGGATATTCAGCGACATGTGAAAGACACTGTGGTACATTAAAGCTCCCCAGCCTGGTAATCTATAAAACATTAATTTACCCAAGTGGCTGATGTTTTCATAATGTAGCTGAAACCTGTTGTAGGTTTTCAGGTGGTAAAATAACATTTTCAAGGCGCAGTATCACATTTTGAACAGATAATGAGCTACGGTCACACGCTCGGTCAAACAATCATTATCAATAATCTAACTTTCTGCTGTAAAATCATTATACCAGACACATTTTATGTGTGTGTGTATATATGCTTTTATATGTGGCTGCATGAGATTTACATAATGATGAAAATCATAGTGGAATTCCAAATAAGCAAAAATGGGTAGAAAAGCAGAGACGTGCGGTGAGAATACAGATGGTGCAGTGATGGAGAGGAAGGAGCAGTGGAGGTGTAGTGACCTACTTAGGAAGAAGCAGACGCTGTGTTTTGTATACAGTGCAATGTACAGACAGAGAATGAGGGTGAAATGCACACAGAGTGCACTCTCTCCTCCCTCCATTCCTGCCATCAAAGATCCAGGCAGAGAGAAATGATTGGCAGCCAGCGATGTTGGAGTTCCTGTGAGAGGACCGGGTGGTGTTGTGCTTCCACGTGCACATACATCCCAGAAGTTGTAAATAGAAACCGATGCAGCACGAATGGATTGCATGTTTATTTTCCAGAATATCACGTCCTCCCTCCCATCTGGTCGCGAGTGTGTTTGTGGTCTTCATTCACATTCCAGGCCGTCACTCCGTCTGCCTCTCTAGTTCCTCGGTCACCTGCTCCCTCTCTTTCTAATTGTCTCACATCGGTATTACTTCCGCCTGCTTGAGCTGACAACAACATGAGCGCATCTCCCGCAGGCCACAACAGGCCGGAGTACTTTTCACAAACCACACGTCAACTCAACTTTGTGTGTGTTAACGTTCCCGTATTACGTGTGAGAGAGTTGGACACAGATCGGAGGTTAAGCTGAGGTGAAGTGACGTCACATGTCCTATAAAATATCACGCCTAAATGATTAATGCGCTGTGTGTTCACATGGTTCATAATGCAGCAGTATCGTGCAGCAGCCTCCGATCTTCAACCCAGCTTCATTTTTTATTGTGTGGATTGCATCTTTAATAATGGACACCGTCCCCCGTATGTAGAAGTGAATCATGACCTGTAGGTCCAGTTACTGCAGTAATATTGATTTTTAGATTGTGAAAAATACATGCAATGAGAGAATATTCTCTGACTCTACTCCGTGTGTTGACGGTGTATAATTTGATCGTAGTTTCTGTTGGTTTGCAGTGAGGCACACTGTAATCAAAGAGACTTGCTGCCTGTGTCTCCAGCTGTTGCTTCCTTTTAATTAAGTATAATATAGAAAATCCACCGTCAGCCTGAGGATTTCACAAACGATGAGTTCTTGCATAGAAAGTATTAAGTACTGAGAGTGCAGTTAACAGCAAACTGTGCGTCATTTTCTTTTCCACTTTGGTGTTAATTAAAGTTCCATGTTGTGAAGTCAAAGTCATTTTCACTCTGTCAAAACTTTGTTCCTGTTAATTACATGCTAGAGAATAATGTGAACTTTTACATGATGCTGTGAAATGTTGTTACTGGGATTAAACCATTAAGCAATATGAGATGCAATTAAGGAGAAACCTTACATACACATTAAGACTGTCTGTTGGCCTTAAGGCAGTTTTCGTATACTGTCCCTTTAAGGCCCCCGTTCTGAATACCCAGTCTCCTCTGATTGGTCAGCTCAAACACGCCTGAGCCAGCACTGCTAACAACCACAGAGCAGCTGTGCTAAATCAATTCTTGCGTGCCAAACTAACTGCTAGGCAGAAATTATGCGCTATTGTGACGTGCTGGCGTAGTGTGATGTCATGAAGTCACAGAATTGAAGGCGGGACAACTGACGAGTCGTTCAGGAGCTGCGTTTCTGTGGGAAAGAAGAGCTCCCTTTCTAAACCTTCCAAGTCCTCGCACATGCACCAGAAACCTATATAACACGCTGGAGGAAAAGAAAAATACGAGCAAACATAATTGGTGTCCTTTAAGCTCCTAACGATTTGCTTCATATTAAATTATTCTGTTTACAAACCCCCCATAATGCCTTTCCCCACTTCCTGTTGATTTCCAGAGCCTGTGTGCCAGTTTTCAACGTCCAGAATAATCAACATATTCATAAATACACAAGGGTTATTTATAGATATTTATATGAAGAGCTGATGAGACCCTTTAATGTGTTGTAATCATCTCTTATGTAGCACGCTCATTATATAAATACCCTCAATGGTTCATACATGAATATTGATCAGGGAGTCTTGGATGCACTACAAGTGTCGGCTGTTAATTAAGCCAGGATCAGTGCAGCTCTCTGAGTGATTGTGTGAAATATTTTGCAATCAATATAACGTAATGAATGTGGCATTCTGCGGGTTTTGTTGTTCCAGTTTGATTCAGGACGTGAGAGCAACAGGTAGTTCAAAGATCTGGAGCAAACTGTAATTTTTCAAAAGTTGGTGAAATGAAAGAGGAAGTACTCCCGGGGTGAGGTGAGGAATCGGTGTAGCCTCGAGTAATGTTTGGCGCCGTCACCGTGAGGAAGATAGTGAGTGACTTGGCAGCGCTGATGAAGTTTAAAAGATAGTTTTGAACTTTCAGGCGAGCCAGGAGGGAGAGAGAGGAGATGAGCCGGAGCAATGGCCAAGGCATCAGCCGCGGGGCAATAAGTGCCAGGTGCAGACAGAAATTATTTTGTAAAAAAAAAAAAAATGCATTCCTTTAATATTGCACTAGCAGGAGCAAAGTAAGGCACACTGGTGGAAATCCACATAACTTTGCCTCCGACTTTTGACTCAGAGAGACGTGTTTGATCAGAAACACAAACTGTCCAAAGGATAAATACCACACAGAATCTAAGTCTTCACCACAAAACGATTCTAAAGACTCTCACGCTGAGCCGAAATGAAACGAGTGCACATAAATTTGGCAAATAACACCAGATATTTTATATATATTTTCGGTTCAGGCTGGTGGTCCTGTTGGGTTGGCAGCATCAAATCTCTGTCTCTGATTCTGGTCTTGTGCATCTCCAGTCGGCCTCACATTAGAGCTGGAGACCATGAATATCTTCACCATCCAGTCACCAGAGGAGTGTTGTTATTTACACCAGCAGCACAGGAATGCTGGAGCAGGAAGGGCTGGCGCTAGCTGGTTAGCATGCTAACTTCAGTATCTGGGCAGCACAAGACAAATACGACAAAACTGTTCATCACTGAACATTCTGATGATAATGTTAGATAGTGAGATTAATATTTGAATGAGTCGACTTCTCCTTTTAAAGGTAAGAGTTTAAACAGTTGAAGTGGATGTTAAACATAACGGAGGAGGAGTCGTATCAACAGAACCTTCGAGGTATTTTATGCTGTTTGAGGACAGCTTTCTATATTTAAACCTTAAATTCAACAGGTTTTCCCACAGGTGATGAAACTTTGGTTAAGAGCTATCATGGACGGGGCGTTCATGTCATGTTGGAGTGTATTCTCTGGTGACGCAGCTCGGGCTTTATTTAGACCGCCGAGACGTCACGAGTTGTCTTCTGAACCTCGTAGGCTCTGACATCTGGAACATCAGAACATCTTGTACTTTCATGGACCAGTGTGTTGCTCGGCTGGAGGTCCATCCAAATCTGGATGGTGTATCAGGTGTGTGTGTGTGTGTGTGTGTGTGTGTGTGTCTCTGTGTGTGTCTCTGTGTGTGTGTGTGTGTCTGTGTGTGTGTGTGAGATCACCCATTCCACCTCCAAACCCCCAAACAGCTTGTAGTGCCGTCACAGACATCTGATTGCCACTGACTCTAATGGTTGCACTGATGTTTAAAACTGCATGAGAGAGAAGAGTTAGGTGTGTGTCTGTGTGTGTCTGTGTGTGTGTGTGTCTGTGTGTGTGCGTGTGTGTGTGTGTTTTTACATCTCCACTTAGTGTGTCACACAAAAGAGTGTTTCAGGCTAACCTTATCTAGCAGCTGCACACTTAGAGCTGTGTTTTTTCATATATTTTTTTATTTTGAAGAGGACGGGGGGCAGATATGTAAGAAGGAAATTAGAGGATGCGTAATAAGAGAATATGTGGTGGGAGGAGGGAAAGAAAAGAGAGATTTGAGAAGAGGAGGAGAGGATTTGAGCGAAGGAGATGGCAGGTGAGGAACCGAGAGGAGACGTACGGAAAAGGACGGGAGCGGAGGGGAAATGAAAGGAGGCCGAGGGAAGGAGTGGAAATGAGAGGAGAGGCGAGCAGAATACGAACGGGGGAGGAAAATTAGAGGGTGTTCTGAGGAGGAGCTGAGGCGAGGCAGAATGGGGGATAATTGATGGAAAATTCAGAGAGTGAGAAGAAGGAAGAAAATGAAAAGGAGGAAAAAACGGAGAGCAGCAGAGATCCTCTATTGCTCATTAGGGTCATTATACCTCCGTCTGGAGCACACACACACACTCACACACTCACACACACACACTCACACACACTCACACACACTTATACACACACTGAGAGGATTGAAAGGAGAAGCCAATTTAGTCGGGTATCAAAAAATGAGCCTTTTGATGAAAGCCAACGAGGGGCTGAAAGGAGGGCTTGTGTGTGTGTGTGTGTGTGTGTGTGCTGCAGTGTGTGTGTGTGTGTGTGTGTGCAGCAGTGTGTGTGTGTGTGTGTGTGTGTGTGTGTTGCCCCCTTTCGAGTATCAAAGCATTTAGTTCTTCATCATAAATATGGTTTTACAGAAACACACAAACAGATGCAAACACAGTTCGGGCCTCGGCCTGTAATTGGTGGTCTAAGGTGCCAAAAACGACAGTGATTAGGGGAATATGGAGGGCAGAGGGAACGATAAACACTCAAACTCAGGGCAAGGGAGGAAGAGAAGAGTTTAAATGAAGTAAGAATGAAGGATAAATAAAGCCAGGGAGGCCCGAGGGACTCAGACAGAGCGGGAGGAAGAGAGAGAGCGAGGTAGATAATGGTTTTTGTTAGATGATGGAAAAAAAAAGGAAAAAAGGAGCCTGTATAGAGACAGGAAATGAAGGTGAAATTGAAAGGATAGGAGGAAAATTGAAATAGAAGGAGAAGGATGGAGCACTTGTATTTTGGATAGTGGACTGCCAGACAAGCTTTGGACGAGCACATGTCAAACACTGCCACGGATGATGCAGAATCAGCAGAACGTGGCGGGGCAGGCTGACACTGCTCGAGTGTGACAGCCTGGATGTTCATATGATCATCTCACATTTTCTTGAGATAAGAGTGTCTATCATATGTATGTAGGTGTCATGGCTCAGGTTTGACATCTAGGACATGAAAACAAAGACAAAGTACAAGGTATTTATCCAAAAAATGCTGTAATATCACATTTGTGTGCAGAGCAGCTCCAGTTCAATCTGTTAATTAAACCACAGTGATTGCGGCTCTCTTGTTTCTAGCTTGTCCAAACGACATATGGAGGGTCAGAGAAGACTGGCGTTGACTTTTAATTAAAGCCGGACTAACAAGCCGTCACCGTATTGTTCACAAGTCGGAGCGGCTGAAGGTGTTTGTTACCAGGCCAGTGCAGCCATTAATTCACAGGGGGAGGTCTCCAGTAATGATTTAAAACAAAGGAGGGGAGCTGTTGGGTGGAGAGGTGTTGGGAGGGCGCTGTAATGATCCGTTACAGGCATCGCTTCTCCAATCAAGTGTAATTGGAGTTCAATATAAAAGTAGATCAATATAAGGCTCCTCTTGCTAATAGCCAATAGTGTCACTTGGGGTGAATTATCCACTAGAACAGGACTGATGATCAACAGGAAGCACGAAAGTATAAATTAGATGCACGTATCCACCTGTTTCCTCGGGAGCCTGTGGGGGCTGCCATGACAGATAACTACTTCCGCCGGCGGTTTTCTGTTTCCGGTTGCCTTGCAACTGCATGATGGCTGCTGCCGCTAAGCTAGCCCTAAACCGCTAAGCTAGCCCTAAACAACTAGCGTTAGGTCATACGTGCTAAATTGTTTTTAAAATGAGCTCAGGTACAACATGTGCCGTTGTTGTTTTTTTCAGAAATGTCTCGTGTAGAACATCAACCACTGAGACAAACTTGTCCGTGCCCTGCGTCCTACACGCCATGCTGAGGAAGGAGGAACAGAGACTAGCGCTGCTCGCGGCTTTGACACTAAAATAAATATTTGGGTTTATGAATATCTTCCACAGTATAGCTGCTGCATGACTGCATGACTTTCCTAACCCGGCAGTGTCTGAGCAGCCGCCTGTCTCCACGGCTCCACTTTCCTTCAGCATTATCCACGCTGTATGTTTAGCTTGATTGACACTCTGGCTGGGCGCTACTGCTGCCTTCAGAAATATAAACTCGCTGTGTTTCTTCAACAGTACTTTCCCTATTTTGTTACTGTACAGGTAGTTGTATGCTTCTGTGCGTTTGTAACTGCGTAATTCTCCACCGTCAACACCTTCAGAAAATATAACATAAGCATTAGCCCGACGTTAGCTACATCGCTAACGTCGGGCTAATGCCGCGCTAATGCTTCATGTCATCTGCCCACTCCGTGAGAACTGACGGGTGAGGCACTGTGAGAACTGTCCTCACGACTTATTACAACATCTGTACTGTGTATCCACCTCCGATTTTTATCCATTCTGTCGCTTTCTTTGTGTTAAAAGCCGTTTTTTAGAGCGAGCGTGACAGCTACGTTACCGTAGACACCGAGGTCAGCCAGTTCAACCGGAAGAGCATAACCGAATACCGCTATGAACCATGGGTAAACTCATGAAGTCAGGAATAAGGTGGATATAGAAAAATGTGTGCGGAAGGACCAGCTGATGGTTTTAAGGGAAATTCTCCTTCTTGAAGTTTGAGAGATGCCAGTTCTTGTAATTTTCGTAAGGGTAACAGAGTCGGTGTGATAAATTGTTGATTGTCTCAACTTCTATACTAACAGGTAACAACAGACCTCATGACGGCTGTTGATGCCTGAGTTGTTGTCAGGAAGGTCAGATTAGCTGGCAGTAAAGATTTTGCAAAACATCAAATGGAATCGCTCCTCATCTGAATTTCTGACATGTTCTCATCCATACATTGATTTCTGATTCTAACAGGAGGTTAGATCCCACATGGTCAACTTTGTCTCCCATGTATTGACTAACTCTGCAGCCAAGCAGTTGATATTGGTTGGACTTAAATCACTGACATGCAAGCAGTTTATCTCAGCCTCTGAAGACGGTCGCCTCTGTGGATCTCAGAGGATTCTGCGGGTCTCGTGTATCTGGGCCTGCTGCTGTTACACGTGAAGTCTCAATGGACACAGCAGTGAAACTAGTTCTTACTCAAGTTCTTTTCACTCGAGCAATATCTAATGCAGTCCATATTCAGTCGTGCTGAAATTTATTCCATTATTGAAGGCGAGCGTCGGGGTTTTCTTTTTACACACATTCATCAGAATTGAGCGGCGGTTTTTCAAAGCATCAGCTGTTTTGTATGTGTGCATGTTTTGAGGTGAGAGACATAAGCCTGTTAGTCATTGCCATGGCTGCCTCCATGTTATCTGCTCCCTGTGCTGCATACAAACACTTCCCTTTGTTCTCTTCGCACCCCAACAAATTTCCTTGACCCACAATTTTTTTTTTTCTCAATCCTATCCCATTGGAAGCTTGGATTTAATTTTGCCTGACAAGAAGTTGCAATTTAAAAGGGATTTCTGATATTAGAGCCAGCTCGTATTAAATGCTAATAAGTGTAATGATAATTAATGTCTGTCCCGTTAAGCTCAGAGTGTTTGCAAATGTTATAAATAAGACCGTTCTCCCAGCTGAAACGAAGTAGAGGATCAATTTTTGTAATTGAAATCGTGGTGAACATCGAGGCTCAGGGGGCTCGCGACAGCTTCCCCGGACCAGATTTAAGTCGGCACGTTGCAGTTACAAGATTCAAACATGCACCGAGTCCACCGAGACGATAGGACACCCAGTTTTCGAAGGACATCGGTAATTAAATTCAGAAGATGGCCAGATTTCATTCAGGGCTGCCCGTAAACTGTCACCAAATTCCTTGGGAGTCAACCCACTTACACATTTAGCCATGGAAGGAAAAAGTAGGAAGATGCTTCTGAGACAGTGAGTCACTAAAACTTAAAACTAGCGACGGGAGTTGTCAAGCTTGCAACAGTGTTTTTTTTTGTGTCAAATGATTCAAAGTGTTAGTGAAAGTAGGATTTCAGTTCCGTTTGTCAAAACTTTCCTCGGAAGAAAAACTGAGATCCTTTTTCATATTGGATGTGAGTGTTAGCATGTCTTATAATACTCCCCTCACAAAGCACAGACAGCATCAAGTATTCATGATGGGGGCAACTGTAGCGCTGCGCTTTTATTTTGAAGCATCAGGTTTTGTTTGTCGAAAACAATTACCGGCAAACAAACTTCATCCTCCTGCTTCTCCGCTCACCTCTCGTCTCACCTGCAGCCGCTCTCCCTGCCTCGACTTCAAACATTAACACTGCGCTTATATTCTCTTCTCCCCTTGTCTCTCTGTTATTCTGTCTCTTTTCTTTTCTTACTCTCTTTTCCTCTCTGTGCTTTGCCTCTCTGTCTGCTCCGCTCCTTCTCTAATTGGTGCACTATCAGCTGGAGTTCAGATATCGCTGTCATTTTCTGCCTTTGTGCTTCCTACAGGTCTCGCCGTTACTTCTCCATACATTAGCTTCAAGTGTGTGTCTGTGTGTGTGTGTGTGTGTGTGTGTGTGTTGTCTCCTTTGACTCCATACACAAAGAGCATAAACAAGCAGAACTGAAGGAGGAGGTGAGAGGTTAGCGAGGGGAAAGGGGAGATAAATGAGGCTTGCTGGAGGAGTCTGTAAAGTTAAATGAACTTACTGGTAAATGGTTCGAAGAGTGTCTTGGAGAGTTTTCAGTGTTATTACCAAAGCAAGCTAACTGTGAAGTATCTAGTCCCGGGTCCACTTAAAGAGCCTCTGGATTTGGGCCGTTACCATGTTACAGCTCCTGAAGAGGCTTATAGAAAGTCAGAAGTACACATGTTCAGTCCACCTGAGGACAATAATGATGATTATCTTACCTGCAAGTTATTTTTTTTCACCTTTTTTAATAACTAAGCAAAGAGCAAGGTGCGGAAACATTTAAAAACACACTTCATAATGCAGAACATAGAGCTGAGTTTGGCAAGTCATTTGTCTTCTGAACAACCTCTGATGGGTCCAGCACAAATGTGACAGGGCTGAATTGATTTTCAATTGGACGTTTCCAGACTTGAACCTTGCAGTGAAACTGAGCCTAACAGATGTATTCTGGCTCTGTGAGACTCCCAGTGAGTGAGAGCTAATATGGATCCTGATATGAATGTGGAGACTCAGAATTAAAGGACAAATGCTTATTTTAAGGGTTCATAATTTGACTTTGGGTTACTATCAGAGGGAGGCGAGGCGTTTCAGGAGCAGTGTTTTCTGCTTGGTTGTGCAGACTTTGACCTTTTTAACTTTTAAGACCTTTTACATGCAGAATAACCTATAAAACTCACCGAACGAAAGGGGGAAAAGGATAATAGCTCTACTTTAAAAACAAAGGGCAACCATTGTTATATTGACGAAAGATTAAACAAATAATACATTATCAGAATGTGTAATACGATCTGTTTTCTTTTGTTTTCCAGTGCCTTTGAACAACAAAGCAAATCAGTCACTTCAAGGCCCGCTGGTTAGGATTAATGAGCTCTTTTAGCAAAAACGGAAATAAAATATTCATAGTTGTGTTTTTGTAAGTGAATGATTACCTGAAACTAAGAATCACTGTGTTACCGTTTACTTAGTATTCACATTTTATGTCTACAAAGTGAGAATGGTCCTCGTCCAGTGAGAGTCTGTCATGTTTTAACAGCTGCAACCCAGCAGAGGGAGAATACAGCGAGGGATATTCAGTTGGTTGCAATCTTCCACTAAATCCTCCACACTAGATCTTTTAAAGCAGACCTATTATAGTTTTTTTGTTGTTTTTATTCCCCTTTCCTTCAGTGTTTGATAGGTTCTTGTTCTAGAAACGTAAAAAGGTCAAAGTCCACACCAACAGCAACTCTTCTCTCCCACAGGAAACACTGCTCCTTCAACGCCTCGTCACTAGTCTTTAATTCTGTGACTGAGTCTTTGACGTATTGTGATGTCACAAATCATTTGCGTTATTGTTATTTGCACGGCCACTCTGTTGTTGTTTTGCAGTGCTGCTTTGGCATGTGTGAGCTGACCAATCAGAGAAGACTAGGTGTTAGGGAGGGGCCTAAGACGCTGGACCACCGGACAGCATGAGGAAGTTGAATCTTCGGCACTGCAGCATGTTTTCTACTAGTAACCCAAAATAAACTTATGACCCTGAAAATGATCATAACGTGTCTCCTTTAAGCTGCACTTTAGGAGGTATATGACAGAAATTGATCAAATGATCAAATGTTTTTAATGAGAAAGGGTTTGCTCGCAGTAACAAACCCACCGAGACATCATCAAGCTCTGCATCGCCCTCCAGCTGTGCAGAGGGATTCAAGCTCCTTCCGTTTGTTGTCTTGGTTTTATGGCCAGCTCCAATCAGCGACTAGTTGGTGAACATATGGAGCTTTAATTGGCTAAAGCACTGCTAAAAGACAGTATATTCTTCAAAAGTTAGAGGAGACCAACAACCTACTAAGTGCTGTAAGTATCGACTTACTTTTGTCAGGTAGCAAAAAGCAGAACTCCAAATGAATGTTAATGTTGCTCTGCAGCGCCGGGAGTGTAAAAAGGCAAACACACAATAACAGCTTTGAAACGTGATTTGTCTGTTTTTACAGCATGAGGCCGCAGAAAGGAATCAATGAATTGACTTTTTTAAAAGTCAGCAGTCTGGCAACATGCAAAACAGGCAATTAAAGCTTTAATCATTTGAAATGAATGGGAGAAATCTGAGTATGTTTTTGTAACCTGGAAGAAATGATGAATATAGAAGCAGCTTCAGGAGTCGAGCCCTTTGGATAAATACAGTGAAACTGATTTCTTCTCTTTGCTAAAGAGAGCATTTTCTGTCTGTCCTATATAATTCACTATGGTGTGTGTGATATTTATCTCCGTGATAAATTGCAGGCACTGTGACAAATCCGGTGTGACAAATGCACACATTTATTTTTTATTTTTTTACTGCAGTTCACGGGTCTAGTTATCTCCCAATTGTTCGATAAAACCTGTTTAGTCAAGCCACTGGCAGCAATATGTGTGGACATCACAACAACACAGTTTCACTTTTCTAAAATAAATGTTGAAATATTTTTTCTTGTTTAAATGTTTTCTCACCCTAATCCCTAACACATTTGGAGAGCAACATATCGGCATGGTCAGGTGAAAAGGTGTTACTCCACATTTTGTGCTGTTGGCTTTTTTTTGTTTCCATCTCAATTTTTCACTTTCCACCACGTGCTTGGTAAGTTTACGACCTCTGAAAGCCATTCAGGAGCCGTTTTGACATTACTGAAAATGCATGGGTGTCAGTGGGGAAATTGGTTGGTTTATCTGATTTCCTGGAAAGAAAAGTGTGTTTTTCAAGATGTGAGATATTGTTCTTTGTAAGGCCACAGTAGCTGGCCGGGCAGGGAGGATTTGTAATGTGCCCATGGCAGACCAGTGCTCTTTTATAGAATGTCAGAGAAATACACCCCTGACCTGAGCTGCAGAGGGAGCGGAGGAGAGTTGAGTGATATGTCTCGAGCAGTGAGGCAAGGAAAGATTTACAATAGACTTGCAATACGCTGCGAGAAATGCAGAAAATGTAGAGCAAAATGCATGATTGGAAGTATTGCACTCGATGTCCTGAAAGGAACCCACAGGACACGAGGCTGATGGACACCAGCTTTATCATAGACGAGGGAGTAAGACAGCAGCAACACGTGAGTGTGCGTGCAGCGCAGGACAGAAGGGGTCGAAATCAGAGCATGCATGAGTCAGCGAGTCCATTTCAGCGGCTTTGTACTTAAATTATTAGCATCTCTGATTGTCCAGAGAGCGTGAGAGAGGAGACGGAGAGAGACGATGACACGAAGAGAGCAGGAGAGAAGAAAGTGTGGTTTTTCTTGTTATACAGCGCCCTGGGCTAAAAGAAGCCGACACCTCGACTTAAATAATTAACGTGATACTTGGCTCTTCATTCACTTCTGCCTGTACATCTCTTTCTTTTCACTCTGTCTTGGCAGCGGCACTGCTTGGGTTTGAGTCCCTGTTGAGCGTGTGAGATAAAGGCGCTCTAAATTTACATCTATGTGCCCTGTAGCCAAAATTAATGTATTCACAAAGGCACGTACACAGATGCACGGCACAAAAAGGCATTATCCCTCATTAGCACATTATAGACAAAAGTAAAATGCTTAAATGCATGCCTAAGTGAGCAAAAATGCTTTGTTATTGGGATTAATTGTTCTCTCTGGTGCATCAAGTGAGATTCAGTTTAGCTATGAACCCTAAGGCCGTGCAGGACAATTCAAATGGTGTGTCCGCAGGTTTCCCCCTGGAATTACATTTTCAGTGTTTTATTTGTTTTTTATCCAGTATAACGGTCTTCTTCTTAGTGCTTCCAATAACTGAGGCTCCACTGTGCCTCTTCAACTCTGACTACATATCCACTATATATGTTTGTGCAGCAAAGTGTAACGGCAAACATCCGTCTTGCTGCATGTTTGATTAGTCTCCTGACACGAGCACGACAAGATTGTTTACAGTGAGGAATTCGATTTAGAACAATATTGGCCCGTAGTTAGGGACCGTGTTTAAGGGCTTAAAATGTTTTTCAGCGTGTGTGCACATGTATTTATAGCAGCCCGCCTCATTTCTGGCCAGTGCATTTATATTCATGCAATATTTTGGCTATATTGCTTCTTTTTCTGGATTCAGTTCACTGAGACTCTGCAATCTTACTTCAGTCTTGTCTAAGGCTATGGTTTTATATAGAGCTCATCACTTCTTTCATGATGGATGCATAGAACTGAGTGTTATCCTCCACTTCACTGTCTTATTTTTATGACCTTTGTCTTGCATCACAAGCGAACTCTGTGTCCAGAGGCAGTTTACCTCAAGTTTCCTTAATTCATTCTTCTTGTATACGTTAATTTAGAGTGATCGTAGAGCAGCTTGAACAATCGGAGTAGAAAACACATCTCTCTCTCAAACCTGCTTAAAATGCCAACCAGGAAACAACACTGCAATTGCTGTTGTCACTAACCATCTGGCCGCAGGAACGCAACTACACTTGTTGATTTACAAACCTTCTGTTGTGTGTTTTTTGCTCTCACGAAAGTTTCTGTGCAGCTCTTTAAAGTCTAAATCTGACTTGCTGGCTTTACATAGTGCTGTTACATCCATAACACTAGAATGAGTGCACACCTCCTCTGAGGCCCACCAGTCCCCTATTGTACTCACTCATCGATACCAGCCACCCAAATAGTCAGATCCATGCATTATTCCCTGAGAAATTAATGAAAATGTAAAAAAAAAAACCCTATCTCACAATGTTAAAGACACTGATAAAAACAACATCCTGGATCTGTCCCTTTTATTTGGATCTGCACCAGAAGTTAACCAACCAACGAAAAAACCCATCAACCAGCAATCAACCATCAAACCCACCAACCAACAATCAACCATCAAACCCAACAACCAACAAACAAACCCAATAACCATCCATCAATCCCAACAACCAACAAATAAACCTAATAACCAACCAACAAAACATCCAACCAACAACCAACCAACCAGCAAACCCAAAAACCAACAAACAAACCCAATAACCAACCAACAAAGCATCCAACCAACCAGCAAAACCAACAAACAAACAAACAAACCCAATAACCAACCAACAAAGCATCCAACCAACCAGCAAAACCAACAAACAAACAAACAAACCCACCAACCAATCAGCAGACCCAATAATCAACCAGCAAACCCAATAACCATCCATCAATCCCAACAACCAACAAATAAACCCACCAACCAACCAGCAAAACCAACAGCCAACAAACAAAATAACCAACCAGCGGACCCATGCATTTGAAGGATTAGCATCCAATCAGTTGACACATCCCTGGTTGGCATGGACAGCTCCCAGATGGGAAACTGTGCAAGAGGCCACTGAGTGGCCTGAATGGTTATAATCATTGTACTGCTGTGGCAAGAAAACAACTAAGAGGCGTCCGTCTCGGGGAACAGAAGTGCCTTCGAGCTAGTCACTATCATTCACCTTGACCGTTTAAAACTGCAGGTTGTCAGCCAAATGCCTTGACAGCATTATTATTCATGGAATGTTGCTAAAATTAGCCTTGATGCTCTGCCAACTTATGTGGATCTATTGACTGATTAAGAGCGGCATTGACTTGAACCCCCCGGAGATGAAGCCGTTTGATTTTAAATAACAATGTGCAGCCAGCAAGCCGTCACTTAAACACAACCGTCAATTCTAACAACTGCATCGTCTTGTGTGTATGCTCTGCCTGAAGTGTAAAGGAGAAGCAAAGAGAAACTTTATATTGTAGTTTGTTCACAGTAAAGAAAGTCTTAATGAATAGAGAGGAAAAGTATACACTGTCAATATTCCCAGCAGCATTTGCACAGAGGGGAGTTAGCAAAATGGCTCAAACAACGAAATAATCTGAATAGAAATTGTTCCGATTTTGTTTTTAACATTCCTCTTTTTATCCCCTTCTGTCCAGTTATCTTCGTGTCAGTTTTCTTTAGAGCCCTCGTTCACAACATGACAAAAAAATTGCTTAATGCTGAAGTTTTACTTTTGTTCTCGTCGCTGCAGAAATAATGAGAGTTCCTGCTTTTATGGGCTTCAGTAAAACATGTCATTTCTGTCGCCCACTTTTTGTCGATCTGTTTTGGAGGAAGTCCTTCTTTTAACAGTTTTATTGTCAATGCGGTTTTCTGGTAATCGCGCAGACAATTTTCATTATTCTGAAAGTGGTGGGAAAAACAGCCCTCCTGGTGAGAACAGGGCTGCATTGAAGAAAGTGTTTTGTAGTGCTGCATGTAACCTGTCCTGCGTGAATCTCTCCTGAACATCTGTCAGTAATTGTTTGAATTAATTTGCCTTCACAAATGGCTTTCTAAACGATTAACTGTAATGGCACAACAGGAGTCTTCATATTTTCATCCCTTTCTATAGAACAAATACAAAACCTGCCTTTAAAATTTAAATCACATTTATTTTTCTGCAGCAAGTTATTCACATTCTCATCAGAACTTCAGTGTCACTTGTGAAGTGCTGATGACCAGCCACAAGCCTTTAGAATCAAACGACAGCGCTGCACTTTATCAAACCACAACATGGAAATTGGGGCCTTGAAACGGCAAACTACACAGGTGTAGAGAGGTGTAGTGTGAATGATGATTTCCTCCGCTTTAACGTCTCATACATTTACAAAATTATGCACACTCTCTTTCAACTTGGCCTCCGTTTTATGTTGAAGAAGACCACGCCATCTCCTCGGTGAAGGATATTTCTGCGATTAAGTCGTACTGTGAAATATTAAACCCCAATTGGAAAATTCGTTAATGTCCACTCACAGCAGTAATTTAGGATTCAGCTTGATGTCGAGAAGTATTGATGTGTAAATTGTACCAGCAGTTTGACATCCGCTGCTTTCCCCGCTGTTGCACTACAGTTTGGCTTAAGTACGTTTTTGTTATTTATTTATTTTTTTGCTCCTGTCACATTTTTCTCACTGTAAGCTCATTTTTCACTGCAGCACATGCAACCCAGACGTCTATAGAGACAGCATAATCAATCAAGAGAGTTGCAATGCCATACATCATGAAAAAACACACAAAAAACAGTTTCTTTGTTATATTTTCATGCTACTTACAACCTTGCTTGTCTCCTCCTCCTGCCGAGGGGTTCTCTAGCTAGAGTTCGGGTAGATTTTACAAAAGTTTCATCAGTTGACTGTTGCTCTTGGACTGTTTTTGACAGGATGAGGTTAGTGCGGAGCCGGTGGCCAACTCAGGATGTTGGAGGGACAAGGGCGAAAAGAACAAGATGGGCACCATCTGTGGTGGTCTTCATCATGTTTTATCTACCAAACGGGCACTTTCACAGCTTTTTTTCAAACATGTTTGCAGGTATCCCTATTTGAAGCTTAAGTTTCTCCTTTCCCGGTCGCAGTGTTCATCTCATGATGCATTCAAGGATCATAGGCACCACATTATAACATGGCTTTACAGCAATTTTGTTGTGGAAGGTTTGTTCACTCTGGCTGCTTTAACACGAGCCATTTGTCATTCCGTGGTGATATCGCTGCACATTTTCTCTGCCATGCTCTATAGAGGGAATTATACATTATTTTGATCATTTCCAGTCACTGGAGGGGAACAAGATTGCTTTGAAGAATGGGAACAAAATTGCTCTTGATAAAATAGCGAGTTGTAAAAGGCAAAAGGATAATGAAAAAATACCGTTGGTCGTAAATGTTGCACCTCTACATTGTCTGGAAATATTAGCGGCATACCATCAGTATGGCACAACATTGTTATAATTATCATCTCAAGCTCATCTTGCTCTTCCAGCTCTCGAGGGGCTCCATATGTTGTAGTGTTGGACAGTCCTCACTCTCCTCTTCACATCTCCTCTCCTCCCTCTCTGCTCTCTTGCCAAGTGGTTTGGAGCGATGCAGCCTTTCCGTTCCGAACTCGTCTCATGCTTGTTTTTCTCCCCCTCTCGTCTCCCGTGTTTGCTCAGCTCGTATGTCCATCTGTAGTCGCGTTCCAAGTGTGGGTTAATTTGTGCTGACGTTGTAGGCACTAACAGAGATGATGCTCTTATTCCCGTGTGTTCTACTTTATAATCCTTTAGCAGGTGCTGTGAGTAGAGAATTTGTCAGCCAAATTTAATTTGGGCAGATTTTACATTTCTGGCATTTTCACTATCATGTTTCCTTTGTTTGTTGACATTTGAAAGACGATGGTGAAAAGACGGACTGAGAACCATGTGACAAAAGTCCACGCCTGGATTTGCACCCAGCACATTGACACCTTTCAGATCAATGTGCCACTTTAAGTGTTACTGGCTTCCCTTCTTCCCTCCTGCTCAGTCGACCTGTGAAGGTGTTGCTGTCCATATTGTCGACACATTTGTTAGCATTTCTTGCAGAAAGCTAGCTGAAAAATGTCCAAAACAACAATCATCCAGTGAAAACTGTTAGATGTGCAGGGAGAGACAAAAATAGACCTAATGAGAACAGTAAATCTAAAATCGACAAATTATTCTCTGCAATTTACGTGCTTTCTCTTCAGACTTTGAGTTGGGACATGAAGTTGTAGTTCTTTCTGTTAACGTTGTTCACCTTTTGCTCCTCCGTCCTGTTTCCTCTCAGGTCTTCCGAAGCGGTGAAGGCATGGGCATCCGTCTGGACAGCGCCTCCGCCTTCCAGGGCGCTGTCATTTCACCTCACTACGACTCCCTGCTGGTCAAAGTCATCGCCAGCGGGAAGGACCTGCAGACAGCGTCCTCCAAGATGAGCCGAGCGCTGGCCGAGTTCAGAGTGCGAGGGGTCAAGGTAGGACGTTCAGCCACGTGTGCAGCCATTTCCTTCCTGTGCTTTGTTGTCACGCTGGAAAGAAGGCAGTTGTCCTAAACTCTGATTGTCTCACATGAGGAGAGCTACTTTTCCGACAGCAAAGATGTAAATGTGATGGTGCTTCTCTGTGTTGGTCTGCTGTGAATGGCTTTTGGAGCCCATCTCAAACTGTTTAAGCCAGTCCAGTCTGGTAAATGGTGTGATGCAGTTAAAACTGAGAGGGTTGTTGAAGGCCTCTGTGTACCGAATCAGTTGCAGAGTACACCAGGTTCACAGTGAAGTGGCGCTCCGGCGTTCTCGAACACTGACTTCATCTCTGTGCCACCATTCGGGTTGATTACATGCTCTAAATAACCCCGTTACTTGTTAGGTGTCTGAAGCAGCCAGATCCTTCTGTGCAAAAAGATGGAGACCTTGGAAAAAAACATTCTCAGCAGGTGCAAAGGTTTGTTAACAGGCAGCAGCGGTGTCAGCAAGCGGCGGTGTTAACAGACTGAGAAGGTGATTAAAAATAATGAGCTACACGACTTATTCATGTAGCAGGCGCATCAGCAAATTATGTCATGATCTGCATTCCTTTCAGTAAATGTGTCATGTTTTGTCTCTTAAATGGCTTATTTAATGAGTTTAAGTGTTTATTTATACCAATAATATTTACCCAAAGTCAGAGGAAGCTGCCTGGGGTCAGCGCTGCACAGAGATCCCACTTGGTTTCTTTGGTATTGTCTGCTTTTAGTTTGGTAACGCCTTGTAAACATGATAATGATGTGGCACACAGTGTGGAATCAGCATGACTGTCAGCATAATGAAAGTCACAGAGCGACTAACCTCTGCAGGAGAAGTCCAGTCGGCTGACATTTTGTTCAAAGCCAGTTAATTGTTGAGTTGTTGAGGAAGAAGTGGAGAGAACGCTGACATGGTTATCATTTTGATTCCAGCTGTCTTCCACTTCACACACACATCATGTGCACTTTGGGATCTTTTAAATTTCACACTGCAATGAAAAACGAACAATCTGCCATCAGGCGGGCCTCTTTCTGCCTGCCACTGAGGTGAGAGGTGTGATGAGCTATTAATAAAGCTGCACCTCCACGTTGCATTGAGCAGCCAAGGTCTCGGATGTCTCTGCTAGTGTGTGAAGTTGAACAAGTTTTACTATTTTTTACTACTCTGGTAAGCTGAAAAACCATTTAAATGAACTGAAGAGACACATGCCAGTCTCAGTGAAGTCTAATTCAAAGCTGAAGTGCCATTAATGACTTGTTATTTTCTTTGTAAGCGAGTTAAAGAAATACGCTTTAAAAAAAAAGATCAGCTTTGCCGTGGTAATGAAGATAACTGGTTGTGTGAATTTATTGAATATAAACACTCACTGACTGCTTTAGTTGCACGTCGACAGTCGAGTGGGATCTAACACAGTGCCTTTACAGAGATAACAGTGCTGACTTGTGATTGACACTCACAGAGAGTTGTTCATTGAGACTCATTATGCTTTTTAAATGTTTTCCCCTCACCTTCAGTGTTTTATATGTTCTTGTGCATGTAAAAGAAGTTGAAAGTTAAAAAGTCAAAAGCAGAAGCTCCTCTCTTCCACAGCTATGACTCTGTCATCACACTGACCTTGTAAAAGTAGAGTTGTTGTATAACACTGCACATGTATGTATGAAGTACCTGGTGACTGTTTTATATATTAGACCAGTTTGTTTTGGACGTGGACGTCTTACTGTTTGCTCAGCTGTCCTTCACTCAGGGTTTCCTGCCTGTAAGCAGATGAAAACAGGGAACATGAGAATAAAGGAGAGTCGCTGAAGCCACTGGATCCAAAAATCCTATCATCTCAGTCGTAGCACTTCCTCAGTCTGTTTTGAATTAGTCATGATGAGGTGAAATTGCGAGTCAAATTGGTCTTCTCATCTCTAATTTCTCATTTAACTCGGAGTGCACTTTACAAACTGTCAGCACAGATTTTGAAAGATTAATTTTCCCGTCTTGATGGAGTGAGAAAAGTGTTTGATGTTAGCGGAGGCTTGAGGGGCTTGTGGACGCTGTCCTCTGTCCTCGCCGCTGTGGATCTGAGTAAACACACTGTGGGAAGTCGACCTCATGTTCCTCTCCTGCAGCAGCTACAACAGAAATCAATCTGTATGACGACCGGACATATTCGGTGGAAAAACAAAAATTCTTTTCATTTTTGGCAAGGACGAAATTGCACATTAGGACAAGCAGCCACACTGTTGGCAGCCTTGGTGAGTGTGCTGATCAGACTTGAAGTGGAGCGCTCCCATCTATCTTAAAAAAAGCTTTACCGCGTTAACATACAGTGGAGAACAGTACATTGATGGACAGATGAAAAGCTTTGTACGTTACGAGGTCTTGAATTAACATGCTTCTTTTGAGGCCGCTGATGACGAACGGAAACCATGGCAGCTTTTTTCAAAGACATGCAATTTTCCACTGAGTTTGAAGTCAGATAAGTGGCTCTAATGTCCCAGGGTTGAAGATGAAATCTAAGTATTGTGACCTTCTCAGTAAATTGTCTTGCAGTCAGTGACACCTCATGAAAAGCACTCTTTTGTGCACATTGACGTAGATGCCACGCTTCACTTTCCTTGTCACAGATTCAGACGCCATTGATCGTTTCCATACTGTTTCTAGTTATTGGAGACCACAGAATTATCCTCATGCAGTGTCCTTGCAAAGAATATTAAAGCCCCATTCCATTCATACCTCTGAGATGAATCCTCAGCTGGTAAACAAACTTTTTTATCCATCCTCCTGTTTTTACGATTTTGCATGAAAGCCTCCACTGCCAGCTTGAAAGCACACATTATGTATGATGACACACATTTACAGCCCAGGTTTTCTATCTTTCCCGCTATTTAGCTGCACCACCTGGCAGCACAAGTTTAAATGTGTCACTGATTAGCTTTCTACAGTGAAAACCAGATGGGCTTTGGTTCCTGACAACCTGGATGCGTACTATAGAATATGACTTATGAAAATGTTTCCCCCCGCTGTAGATGTTTGGTTTTCTGCTGCTATCAAAAAAGTTTGGGCTGGAATAGTTTAAGCTGTGATGTCAGTTTGTCACCCTGAGTCATTCCTCAATTCCCAGAATGTTTCCTGAAGGCTAATTAACTTTATTTAGCTGATATCTTGTGGATGAATACGCACACATACGTCTCGACTAAGTCTTGAGGATCCAGTGCTTCTCAAAGGTGAAAAATGAAAATCTTGTTTACACCAAGGATTATGGTTCATTGTGCTCCTGTTTTTTTTTGGAGGCACAGCCTTGGTGGGTCTTGCTGTGTTGGACAGTCACCAGTAAGAAGCCAGAGAGCTGGAAACCAGTCCAAGACGTATTAATGCTTTGATCTGCTCAGAGAGATACGACGCTGAAGGCTGACCTGCTCAGAACTCCAGGCTTTTTCTGGATCTGAGATGCACCAAACTCGGCTTTTCAGATTATTTTATGGTGGCTCCTATAATCATGTCAGTCCCTCAGCACCTTTTAGTGTATATAACCTTTACATTTAAGCGCAAAAAGCCTGAACGCCCCAACTGAAGCTTGAGTTACTTGGTTGACACTTGACAACATGCTGCTTTCCTCAGTTGTGTGGAATTATGTTTGACATTTCAGAAAGCTGTTTATCGCCTTCTTCTGTGTGTGGTGTGTGTGTGTCTATAAGCATTTTTGTGGGTGTATTTGCACAAGGGATGAGCCATGTGTGTTGAGCAGTAAAATGTCACGCATGCAGTTGCAAAAAGAGAAAGAGGAGGAGGAGGAGCAGGAGAGACTGATGGACAGGAAAGTGACAGGACATGAGGCACGAGGGTAAAGAAAGATGGATGGAGGAGCGGAGGGAAAACAGCAAAAGGGCAATCAAGATGGCCGGTGTGTAACAGAAAACGACATGTGCTACGGTCCATAGAGGCCGGTACACCTGTGGCTGTCGTGTTTGTGTCTGCAGTGCATGATTACAGTGAGGAGAAGTTTAGGAGAACACAAACACATCAGAGTGATGAGAAAATAAAACATGACTGGCATACAAGATCTGATGATCCAGTGTCTGTTTGAGTCTCTGTTATATAGACAATATAGCATCCATTCCATCAGTGCAAACTCTCATACCATTACACATAGTCTAATCTAAGTTATCATATGTAAATAATGCTCCACACACTGATGAGACCCCCTGAGACCTCTAAAACCCAAGTGCCCCTCTACAGGAGGATGGCTGTCATATTCCACAACACACCATTTAATCATGCACACCCATTAAATGGGAAGAAGCTCAGCTAAAGTCACACCACAACCATTTTTACCAATAAAAAGTTATTCCAACGCCGAGTTACTGAAGAAAAAGCCACAAAAATGGTGCACGCCAACAAAACTGACGCTGACTCTACAGACTCAACTCCAGGAATAGTTTTTAAATGGAGATAATTTCTAGAGTGAAATGTAAGAAAAATTTAAGTGTGCGAGAGGCCAAACAGACTGCTCATCAGGAATACCTTACCATCTGCCATCTCTTACCGTTAGCATGCACAGCTAGCTTACTGCCTATAATAGCAACCGAGCATCATTCTGAAAGATTTAGCTGGAGACTTTTAGCAGAATATCCTGCAAGTAGCCGTCAAGTATGTTTGAGACATCTAACAGGGATCAGCTGGAAACAAACTACAAACTGTATTCGTTAACCACCTCTTGGCGCTAACATTAGCTCAAGTAACTGGCGAGCTGGAGCTGCTAACAATAGTTGTCATTTCAAACAAATGGCTAGAAATTATAAAGCTGCTTTTGTCGACGTTGTTTCATCTTGGCAAACGTCGTTCTTAATCACGCACAGGTGGACTTCTGTCTTCTCTCTGAATTATACACCCACTAAATTGTCCAAGTGAGTCATGTCAATGCAAGTGCAGGAGCATCTGTCCTGTGCAAATTGCTCATCACACAGGCTGATGGTTTCTCAGGTGAAACTAAGCAATGACTGAATATCTAATGAGCTGTGGAACAAATGCATACGCTGCAGGACATCAGATGGGTCTGCACACGTCCCTGCTGATACCTCTCACAAGAAAAGCTCGAGAATGAAACATAAAACCTTCTCCTCATGGCACAACCACACCCAACATTCTGTCCAGTTTGGTGAGACTTCAACAAATCTGGTGTGTGTGTGTGTGTGTGTGTGTGTGTGTGTGTGTGTGTATGTGAGTCAGTGCAAAGTGAAACTCTCTCCTGGTTTGTTCCTTTAGAAGTGGTTTTTGTGACACCTGAGGCTTTGCTTTAGGTGGTGAAGTTTAATCGCTGTTCATCTTTACATCTAAGAGTTTGAGGTGACCTTAGGTCGTCGCACACACCTGTGTGTGTGTGTGTGTGTGTGTGTGTGTGTGTGTGTGTGTGTGTGTGTTGGTGATGATACCCATCTTCAGAGGCTCTTTGAAGCATCCTTGTCAAGTTTCGCTTCGTTAAAGCCGACCAGATCACAGACTAGTTCACATCTTAACATGGTGGCAATCCTAATGTCACTTCTCTTCCTCGCAGTGAGAACGTAAGATATAACTTTTTTTAAATGTATCCTTTAAAAGATATTTTATTGAGTTCAGTCAGTCTTTTTGAAGGATATGGGTTTAGTGGTGTGGTTGTAGATCGGCTCCTTTTGTAGATATAACCGCCTCGTTCAAAGACACTACGATTGTTGTTTTCAGGTGATTAAACACTAATGAAAACATTATTAAAGTATTTCTGATTCTGAGTCCTACACACTGGACCTGATGGAGGGAAGCGTTCCCTCTGTACTGTCACACTGCCACATTGTTAATGGATAGAATCTACATCTTACCATCAAATAATCTTTTTAATTTGTTATTGTTTACTCCTCTGGGCATTTATTTCTCTGCTCCTGTTTTTTTTCCCCAGTTTGATTTATTTTTCACAAATGAGTTTTGTATTAATATCGCATGAATAAAACTGGCAAAATATGCATCCAGCTAGAAACCTGCATATAAAGAAGTGAGCGTGCTGCAGCGCTCCGGTGAATTCAGACGACTGCGCTGCTCAGTTATCTGTGGAGGTGATTCTGGTGTTTCCTCTGGTTGAAGGTGAGATGTGAGGACAGCAGTGGTCCATCGTGAGCTGGAGTCTCAGGTGTGTCTGTGTTTGTTAACCTGCATCAGTGTGGACTGGTGTTGGCCTCCTCTGTATCCCACTGCCTGTACTGTCATGTCCAACTCTCTCATCATAGCGTGTCTCTTTTCGTTTTCCGCCTCTACCTGCCAAGTGAATGTGTGTTTTCCCTCCTCTGTCATGCTCCTCCACCTCTCTCCTGGTTTGACCTCTGTCTCCCTTCATGAGCAATGTTTTCTTCTAGTTCTCTCATTTTCAGATCCCTCAGCCTGCTGTTGACGCTTCACCGGCTTGGTTTGCATGTGTTTTCTCATGTTCTGCCTTTTTTTTTTTTAAATCTTGATGTCTGAAAGTGACAAACACCAGTTTAATCTGAGCACCGACGGTTGATGTGTTAAAGTAAATACCATCAGTTGTGAAGCACTAATTAGTCAGTGGTTTGCACAAACTGAATGAATCACAGCGTGTGTTATTTTTCTCGTATATTCTCCTGGTAATGGTGACAGTGTTGTCCTTTGTGCCGAGTGGTAAACATCTAACTAATTCATCACCGAGCCAAAGGTCACAGCACCGCAAATAGCTTGTCAAGGTTATCGCAGGCAACATCTACACGGGCCTGAAGAGCACGGAAGCACTTCAGACTGCACTTTACATCCGCGTCCTCGCAGAAATGAATGGAAAGCACTGAAGAGAAGCCAGTTAGCTGGAGTTGGCCTCCCCTGATCTCTGCATCGTGTTCCAAGGCGGGAGCAGCAAGAAGTGCTGATCCAGGATCATTCACTGAGCATTTGCAAAGAGGAGAGCAGAGACAGGAAATCCATCTCATCTCTGACTTATCAGTGGGAGAATAAGAGGTTTAGACACACTCTGACAACACACACACACTCGCAGTCACACTTTCTGTCACACACATACACACGAAATGGCACATTAATATGTGTCTCAAGGGGCTGGGTTATCTATCTCTTCATTTCACACCTCTAAACAACCACTTGCACGGTACTTAATCACACGAACAGCCTTGTAATTATCGGTGTGTGTGTGTGTGTATGTGTGTAGCTTTTGTGTGCTTACTGAAGTCCTGGAAAAGCCTTATTCCAGGAAATTAAATAAAAGATCAAGAACATGCCAATTTAATTAGCAACAGTAAGAAAGCCCGGATCACAGAAGGTTTGGGTCACTGATGGAGGGAAGAACCAGAGGCGAAGTGATGATGACACCAGGGTAAATGGTGTACAGTAGAAAAGGAGAACAAGGATACGAGAGCAGCTGGGTAGAAAAATCCTTGACTCTGATGGAAAATAAAAAGGAGGAGAAGAAAAACAGATGACAGCAGACTTGTTTACCACTTGTTTAGTGGCTGACGCCTACAAACAGTGAGAAGACCAACAAAGGCTGATGTAAATGTCTTGATTTAAGGCCTTAAAGGCATTAACATTTCAGACAAACTCCAGAGAGAGATATTAGCTTTTTGTCCTGCGGGACAGGTTTATGCTTTATGCAATGCTCGACTACTCTTCGATTAACACTAAATGGATGTGCTGTTGTACAAAATGACAAAGTGTCTTTCTTTGTCCTGTTTTCTTGTTGCCATCCAGCAGTAAACACTTGGAAAAAAGGCACATTTATTTCTTTTGTGTGAGTCGGAACGTGTCCTTGTATAAATGCCGTCATGTTCAGCACATGTGTGGACAAGGTTAAAGAAATGTCTTACAGTTTAATCCACTGTGTAAGTCTTTCCTTTACTTTTTCATCATAAACAACAGCTGCAAACGCACCACAGACTGCAGAGGAGGGTTTTTCAGATTCACATTCTGTTGCGTGATGTTCCCCCTCCATGCTGTCCATCTCCCCTTTTATTGGAGGGCGTGGACATTTAAACTCTGCACACTCTGATACACCAACTCTGCATATTAGTACATCTTTTTTGGACTTTTTGTACACATATTGTGTCTAACCTTCACGTCTCTGGATGGGTGTCTCTTGCTGTATCTGTCGACTGACACCTGAGAGCCGACCTGCTATGAGAAGGTGCTGCACTTTGACACAGAAAGTGTAAGTTGGGCCTAAATCACACTCAGACTTGTTGCTACAGGTGCGGCTGCTTAGAAACAGCATAGTGCACCTGCAGATCGGCCTGCGACTTTGTGCTGAATATGTTTTCAACATGTTAGAGTTCTAGTTAAAAACATTGAAAAAGAAACTACAATTATCAACAGAATGGGAAAGACTTACAGTTATAACATCTGTGTTATGTTGAAGAGATATTTACCAAGGTTAGCATGCTAACGAGCTAGCCTCTGTCCTGGTCCAAAGCTCCCATGCTAGCTGTGTACGGACCAACACTCCCCCGGTGCTCCAAGATCACCATGCAGACTGCTAGCTGCACAGCTAACAGTGCTAACTAGTACACACACACATTCAGCAGGTGTCCAATTCTTACATAATGCAACTTTTAAACATGTAAAAAAAACCTTTTGCTTGTCAACTTTAGCACAGATTTTCTTTGGAACACCCACTCCATACGTTGAACCTGACAGAACATAAACTCCCAAGATATTTATACCACTTTCGTAGAATAAATGCTTTAAATTTGAGTTTGAGTTTCAACAAAAGAAAGTTTTACAACCTCGGGCAAAAAAGGTCCTGGCAGGTAGAAGGAGGACAAAATGAGCCCGGAGGAGGTTCAGTCAGGAAGAATTGTGGAGTTGAGCCACGTAGAACGCAGACACATCATAACACACAAGCACAATCAGGCCAGAAAAACAGCTGTTTAATGGGGGAAACAATCTCGCACACGCAAGTATTTTCACGCAAACACGACTTGGCGACTAAAACTGCCACTCCAGCTTAAGAGTCTGCTATCATGAAGCAAACATGCGCTCGCCAAAACGACACGTCAACACAAAAAGCGTCTCACAGCTAATGAGACGACAGACACGAGGCAGATGTGTTCGTAGCCAGAGTCAGTATCAAGCTTCCAAATGCACACATGTGTACACACACACACACAGACACACACACACACACACAGACACACACACACACACAGACACACGAAGCAAGTTTGAGCTGGATGGTGTCAACTGGGACTTTGAAGCTGTAATCAGGATTAAACGGCTGGAAATCGACTGTGACGAAACGACGGGGGAGCAGGGGAGGATGGGGAGGGAGGCGGAGAGGGAAGACGGATGGGAGAATGGAGAAAAGATGGTGGCTGGAAGAGAAAATTGAACCAAAATGAAAGTGTTTTAATCATTTTTATCAACACTTAACTAATGTTGTGACTACTTTGTGTCGAATTCGCCTTTAAAGTCGACGCAAATACCAGAAAAACACGACGACAACGCGTGCATTTATCCACCTCATTTTTTGCCATCCTTGGATCAGAGCATGTCATAATTTATTAAATTGAAAACCTGTTGGCGTTACTTGTTTTTTTCACACTCTGTTTTAGACTTTCCGGCATTTCCATTCTGTTCTCGTTCACACTTAGCAGCCGGCCAACGCATCGACTGCAGGGTGTATCGTATAAATGTATAAATCCCCCGAATTCAGACCGAACACCACAGCGGGTCGACGTGAAGTGAGAGGAGGGGAAAAACAAATAAAGCGGATGCAAGAAAAAAACGGATACGTACTGAAAGAATGGAGTGTGAATGATGCATAGAGGCACATGAGAGAATGACACGCAGCAAAACTTCAAAGGAGGCGACATGGCGTTTTCACAGCAGCTTCCTCCTTAGCTGATTGGTTCCACTCCATTCCTTCACTGTTCTCTCTCTCTTCCTCTCTTCCTCTCTTCCTCTCTCTCTGTCTCGCTTTCTCTATCTCAGCTTTCTCCTGTGCTCCTCATCCTCTCTTCCTCCTTCTGTCGTCCTTCTGTCGTTCTTTTCTTTCAATCTGTTAGCTTATCTGCTTTTAAAGCACACACACACACACACACACACACACAGACACACACACACACACACACACACACACACACACACACACACACACACACACCCCGGTAGCGCTCTGGACATCTATGTGAATATTAATCTGTGATCAGAATGCGAGCAGGAAACACAGATGGCAGGAGACGCGGCGAGGAGAAGGTGATGACCTTGCTGAAGGTGTGAGATGTGATTAGTTGGGTGAGTGATGTTCCTCCCGAGGAAGACGGGCTGATATCTGTCATGGCGTCGAAGGTCGGGGGGTCAACTGCAGTTCACTTCCTCAGAACTTGAAGCAATATGTCATCGCGTGTGCTCGGTTCATTCACACGGAATAGCAGGAAATGTTCGTGAACACCTTGAATGGCCAGAAAAGGTAGTGGTGGCTGAGAAACTACAGCAGATATTATTATCTTACCAGTGCTGTGAATATTACCTGTCTGAGTTTCTACATTTCTTTACTAAAACCACACAGTGCCTCTGTAACGATGAGTGAGTCCTGAGAGCAGATGTAGGCCGCAGGCTCAGTTTAGAGAGACATTTACTGTTGAAGATTATTTTGACCCAAAGGGCAGATAGCATGTTAGCGGTGCATTAATGAATCAAACCGACAGCGTGTTGTCACTTCTTCTGGTGTGGAGAGCGTCCACAGCTCAAACAGTCGGATACCTGTTTCTGAAATCACAGCAGGAAGTGTTAAAAAGTGAGAATACGCCGCAGATAAATTCGGATTTGAGTACGAGATGTGGTGCAGAGTCATGAATATTGAGATCCGGCAGCGGCGAGGTGCATACAAATTCACACGTACTTCTACAAACACATGCTCACAGGAGGCAGGGTCCAGGGGGAAGTGGGAGGTTTTAATTAAGGGTCGGTACACACACTGATTAATAGATCTCACACATGCATGGACACACACTCAGGAAGGTTTTAGGGCTTAATCATCTATTACACACCCACAAACAAACAGAAACACACACACAAATGTTAATGTAATCTGCCTACAAGACAATTAACACCCAGTCAACAGGCTCATTCTCATATAAAAGGTTAAACAACAAACAATTATCCTTTTTTAGCACTGTGAACAATAACATTCATGTTCTTTCTGAGTCGGACTTTGGTCGTCTTTGTGTCTGAGGTCACTCTGGTAGACTGTGTTGACTAAAAATAAAGAAATGGAGTTCTTATTGTTCTCTTATTGCTTTAACTGAGACTTTTTACAGGACAGGGAAACTTTGAATGGCTCTAAACTTTCTTTTATTGACAAACAGTTTCCTCAAAATGCTTCTTTTTGGATTTACTGTCGACAGTGATGTTGCAAAGACAGCGTTAGCATCATGGCTAACTCTAGCAGCCTGGCTAAAATAAAACAACCATAGGAGTCTAAATTTGACCTAGTAATCCTAGAAAGTAAAATAGTCGGTTATGTTAATAAGTGGGCAGCTTTTGCTACTCACTGTACCTCTTCACCTTCTTTGCCTTTCACGGTTCTTCTTCCTATACGTGGATGGTGTCATTTCTTTGGTTGGCCTCCATTCTGAGCACAAACTAAGATTTCTCGGTAGCGGCACGTTCGTCGCAGGACAATTTGAATCGTGGTAGCCACGCGTCCGTCTCGCTGTCCCTGTCCCAGAGGCCCTCCATCCGTTCCTCGGGCGTTTTCAAGTCTAATTGAACTGGCATAATGGAACGCAGAACTCAATTTCTCTCGACTGGCCGGTTGCCTGATTATTCCAGTCACACTCACAAAGGGGAATGAAACGCTTTCCAAACAGTTCATCTTGAGGGCAGCGTTAAATGCAGCACTGGTTTATTGTTACGTGCCATAAAATGTGATGACTACACCTGTGAATGCATCTGGGTGGTTGTTTTTTTTCCAATGTCTTTTAAAATGCATGCAAACCTCGGAGGCAAAGCCGATCCGTCAGAGCTGCCAATTCTGCTCATTAAAAGCAGAGCAGTTTTATTTTTTTTATGTACCTGGAATACAGGAGCTGGAGGTGTTTTCTTTTTTTATTCACTCTGAAATTGCTATGATACCTGCTTATGAGTTCTGCTGCTTATTTGACAGCTGGGTTTGCTTGTTTCCGTTGCAACATCTGGCAACCCGGTGGCACTGACAGCTTTAATGGTGGAGTTTCTTCCTCCCCAGTCTGAGCCGGAGGTGTACCTGCTCTCACTGCGCTCTCCCTAATAAAGAATTCCATTACAACCGTGCACTCTCTGGTGTCTGAGAGTGTCTGTTTTGCTGGTGAGGCTAAATGATGTATGCTTTGCTAACTGTGCGGCACAGTTCATCTCTTAAGTCTCTCGCTTTTCCTCTTCAAACGCATCCTTCTCTGTTCCGCCTGGCCGGTCTGCAGAACTCCTCCTGAGTGTCAAGAACACAATCAGCCTTTCTCCAAATTACACTGAGTATGTACACTTAAGCATATGAACACACTTAGGTTGAATTATAGGGCAGCGCAGCCTTACTATACAATTGCACAAAAACAGAAATGTCAGGTGAAGTTGCTGCACACTTGATTGTAATTTGAGTGAAAGTAGTGGTTAATGTTCTTGTTGGCTGTAAAACTAACAGCCCTCCAGTTGAGACATTTACGGAGGCCCTGTTGAGGCCCTGCAGAGCCCGCGGGTCACTAGAGGTGACATGTTTACAACTGTCTGGGACAAAAGCTTTCAGAGTGGCATTTTATCACAAAGTCTCGACTGCCAGGGGATCGATGTGGCCGGGTAAAGAGGCAGAGCGCTCCATGAGCTGCCAGCCAAACAGCCGACTGCACAATTAGGCCTTTTATTACAATATTTATTGATTCTAATGAACATTTTGATTAACAGGTTGCAATTTTGGCAATTTGTGCACATTTTACCATGTGAGGTCGAGTCCTGCCGTGCAGAGCAGATAGTCATCTTCAGTGTTTGACAAACATTGAATTATTGATGATGGACAAGAATGAAGGATTGCACTGATCGCTCAGACTTCCATATTAGACGGACTGCTTTCCACAAAATGCTGGTGACAGCAATTTAACAATCACAGTCAGCATCAGCTCCACGGAGAGTGCTACATTTTTCATATACGTCATACAGACATTTGTAGGTCGTGTGGTTCTTACAAACATCTGAATCATTTGGAATCTACGGGAATACAGTCTACAGTATATAGTTTATTTGATTACACACTGCGTTACTTCAGGCACCGACATGTTTTGGCATCACTCTTGTCGTCCGTCTTTATGTGTCTTAAGGTTCTCAGCTATAGCAGCTGATCTTAAAGTCGTTCCACCTCAGCTGTTTGCTTATCTGACTCTATTTGCATTAAATGTGCACATCTCATACAGAGCGTGTTATCTGAGCTGCCCAGCCTGCCTGCTCCACTCCAGGAGCTTCCTTTGCAGCCCAGCTCCTCCCTCTCAATGTAGTGCCTGACTTCATCAGTGTCATTTCTGTCGTCCCCGACTGCTTTCTTCTGCACTCTGTTGGTGGTCTTTGCTGCTACTCCGCCTGTCTTAAGGCCTTAACATGTAGGTGCAGGGAGGTGCAGGGAGGTGTACTCTACTCACCTTAGGTTATTCATATATGCACGTTAGATGGGAGGGGAGGTCCCAGAATCGAGCCACACGGCCAAATTTAACTCACCGGAAATGGGCATTATGGTTTTCTTGAACTAAAGTGGTCCTGGCTGAGCTGTGGTTTCCAAGTTGCCTGCTGAGCTGTTTTGAGTTGAAATGAGTAGCAGTCGGCTCCTGCACACAGCAGCGTCCTGATCAAAGAACTTATTTGCTGAAAAAGTTTGTAGATTCCTCCGGGGCTTCAGGAAGCGGCTATGTTAAAGGAAATGTGACGCTGTAGCACAGAGAGTTTCTGCATCGGATTATTTACAATTATAAATTTCAAGTTCCATTTTTTTTTTTAAACACGCTGGAAGCCCGTTGGCCACGATGAATCAGCACAAAGTGGCAGAAAGTGGAATGACTGGTTAGAAAGGCAGAGTGATTCCCCGTCTGCAGTTATAAGCTGAAAACTCATTCCTACAAGAAGTACCTCAAATCACCTTCTCTCATTCAGACACATTTTCTCTGTACATTTTCCACCTCGGCTCACTTTAATTTGCTTTTAACTTTAAAAAAAGTGAGAGAGGGAGTCTTACTTCTACCTTTTTACTAGTGATGTTGTTGATCTAGGAACTGAAGCTTATTCTACCGCTGCCTCCACTCTAAGTGGCTCTGGTTAAGAGCATCAGGCAAAATCCTAAAGTACAAAATGGAAAAATGTTCCCAAAAAAGGTGGGAGACATTTTTGATTATTTTTTTGGGGCAGAAGCTGTCACCTAGCTGTCTGTCATAGGACTAAGATCATCCTTGCAGAGATAATTAGATAAGTACCCTGCTCTCCTGTCAGCAGACTGAAAAATATCATTTAAATGGATTGATGATGTAATTAAATCCCAGCGAGCCTGCTAGCAATGATGAACTGTGTATTCTTTTGGCTAACATTAGATTCAGATGTGCAGCAGTTTGGGAGACGGATGCCCAGCCTGCCTGATCCATCCATCAGGCATCAACTGTTCTGCCTGAATGACTCGAGACTTTTCTGCCAGACACGTCAGAAAGATGCTCATCTGTTGATTAGATTAGCCGCGGACTGTTTAATATTTCAACAAATCAAACGAGGCGTTTCCACCCAGATGAACTGATGGAAACTGAGAGATGTGTTAACCAGTCACATCCTGTGGATCGCCTCGGTGGGATTTGGAGTGACAGGCCGCTATTTTTCATGACGAGGTCAAGAGTTTGATACGTGAAGTGGTTCATGTTCGAGGTTATTTTCTTCTGCAGAGCTGTTGGTTTGGACAGCATTAAAAACAACTGAATATGTTGAATTCCTCCCAAGATGAGACATGACTGTTGGACGGTACCAAAGACAGGCGTACCGGACCTTCATTTAGACGTTGTTAATGCATTATGGTCGCTGTTGGTTAGGTTGAGACACCAGAAGTATGTTATCAGCTTTAGAGAATGATTCGGTGCCTGAACTGAGACTCGATCACAACCAAGAGAGTGAGTCCCACACTGCACGGCACACAGTGAAAGTGGAAACTGCAAACCATAGTCACTCCTCTTCATTCACATCTTTTATTGCCTTTTATATTGTTTGGTCAATGTAATCGGTACAGAGACAGATTTGAAACAAGACCTTCAAACAGTTGTCAGGAGACCAAGAACAATCTGGTCAAACCTTCGTGTGAAAGCATAATTGCGACGAAAGAGGCACTTTTAAGATTTACCATAGTTTCGGTTTTGGGCACGTTAATTTTGAACGGGAGTGCATGGGGCACGACATGCTAGCATCAAAATCGCTATTTTTAGAACACTAAGAAGGCTCGACACAACATGAAACTTTGCTGGTAGCATCACCAGGGTCTCTACTCATGAACACGAGCATTGAGAACATTGTTTGTGTACACAGAGTTACTAAAAAGAAGGTTTTTGAACAACTCACGTTAGCTGCTGCAGCTCCTGCGCGTCGCCGTCATGGCAGACAAAAAGTGTTGATCCCCGAGTGCGACCTGACAGGCAGGAGAGTGATGGTGAACCGCTCCTCAAGCGTGCCTGTCAAAATTAACGTGCCCAAAACCGAAACTACGGTAAATCTTAAAAGTGCCTCTTTCGTCGTAATTATGCTTTCACACGAAGGTTTGACTCATATTCAATCCCAAATAAAGCCTTGGTTGCTTTTTGGCGAGAGTTTCGCTTTAAAATAGTTAGGAAAAGATCATGATTTGGGCTGAAATAAGTATGTTACTTTTGTAACATGAGAGGTTTCCTGGGTAAAAGTCCTGTGTTTGTTGGACCCATCCAACCAGCCCGGTCTCCTCCATCTGCAGACTTTTCCACTCTTGAACTGTGACTGCCTCCTTTGCCCCGTTATACTCACTACAGCCAGTAGAGGACGACCCCTCAGATAAAAGAAAACAAGGGAACGAGTGGTATTAGGAGGGATGGCGACAGATGAACTGATGGAAACTGAGAGATGTGTAAACCACAGTGTCGTTCTGTGGACCGCCTCACTGGGCTTACATTTGACAGATTGCTTTTTCATGGAAAGTCCAGCATCAGACCGTGTCTAAAGAGATACAAGATTAATTGGATCACGTTCAAGCATGTGTTCTACTTGAAAGCAGGCTGATGGCTACTTGGACAGCATTTGGGAAAAAATAAATCAGAACAAAATGGAGAAATAAAGGAAATGGAAGCAACAACATGAAGCAAAGAAAGTAAAACAAGGGAATGGCTGCTATTAGGAGGGTTGGCTACAGATTTGGAAGTGCTGCAGGAGTGGGCAGGACGGAGGGAACCAGAGAAATTACTTAGGGAGACTGCTTTGTGTTTTGGCTGCTTTAATGACTGATTGAGAACAAAAGTCTCTTTTCTCATTCTAATGAGTTTAATTATGGCTTACCCTTAGCCAGGTGTTTGGATCAGCTAATGTCTGGATTCATTAATTGTCAATTAAAACCGAATCAGGTGCAGGCGCCCAATCTCAGCTACCTCTCACTGCAAACATTTAAAAAGCAGGATAACTGTTTGTTGTGTTCGGCCTTTTGATGACAACAAAAAAAGCCCTGGTGGTTAAGTTCTGATAGGAAAGGAAGATGGATTTACGATACTCCTCCCTAAAGGCAAAATGACATTTTCTTATCTGTGTTTTTCTGTGATAAGATTGGGATTGGCAGTTTGCATTTCTGTGTGTAATGTGGCTCCTGCTATCAAAGTAATTGCAGTGAGGGAGGGAAAGAGTGAAAGACAGCAGGAGTGAAAGAGAGGATGCATAAACGGCGTTGAGATCGATAGGAAAGCGAGGGAAGATTGTTTAGAGACTTTTTATTCTCAAAGATTTAAGTAATAAGGTGTGTGTTTCAACGCCTTTTGTTGCCAGCATGTGTGCTAGAGTGTGCGTTCTTGCGGGAGAATAAAGGGATTTGTCCCATTTTAAGTCGACGATGGATTTGAGCTTAATGCTCGGCGCTGCTGAGAAAACAAACGCTTTCAACTCGGGAGAGCAATGCGGGTGATGGTTGGGGGTGGTGACAGTGAGGATGAGGAGTGTTAACTGCAACCCATACTTTGTTTCATCTACTTTGTTCTTGTTCACCTGCCTTTTTATTCAATCCTCTTAGCTATCATAGTTTCTGCCTTTCTTTTTTCCGTATCTACAATCTCGAGGCTTGGCATGTAGAAGTATGGCATTAAAAAGGGAAGTGCAAGGATAAGCTTGGGACCACTTATCCATGCTTGGTTTTGCTCACATTGAGCAGTAGATTGTTCTCTGCACACCACTCTGCAAGATTACTAAATTCCTCCCGATATATTTGCAGCCACTGATGGTGGTATGATTAACATATTTAACACTGGAGTTACATTGGTGTCTGGGAGTGCAGTTATAGGTGTACGGTGTGAACAGGAGGGGGCCGGGCACGCAGCCCTGGGGGACTCCGGTGTCGAGCACTAACATCGAGGAGGTGCGACTGCCAGAGTGTGAAGTTTTCCAATCAGCTACATGTGTGAGGTTGTGTTGAATGCTGAGGTGAAATCAACCAACAGCATCCTGATGTAGCTGTACTGATTCTCCAGGGTGTGTGAAGACTGAGTGAAGGGCAGTAGATATGACATCCTCTGTGGACCTGTTGGTTCTGGAAACATACTGGTGTGGGTCCAGGGTGGCGGGGATGTTTTTTTTTTTAATGTTCTCTGCGACCCAGGTAGGCGTAGCTTCTGGTTTTGTGGACTTCAAGCAGTATGTTGTTCTCTCTGCACCGCTCGGCGAGATTGTTGACATAACATGCAGCTCATGTCACCACATAATCGTTCACATTCAGATCCACTGCGTATTTCGACGTTTGGCAGCAACCCATGACATTTTACTATGAAGATGTCCAGATGTGGGACAACAGGTGAAATGGTAAATAACATGGCGTTGTTCCTTGCTGAGTGATCCAGCTATCATCATCGTGAAGTCCAGTTATTGCGGCGTTCTGCTCTCAGAGACAGCTGTCACAGACGTTGTTCTATTTATGCTGTCTGTAGTTTGGCCAGCTTGTATCACAGTCTGTTATTCTATATACAGTATGAAATCAATATAGCGTATTATGTAATACGATACATGTTCGGAAAATTGAATTGAGAAGCTGTTAATGACTAAGATGACAAAAGGAGAATTGGCACACTGGGTGATACTGGCAAACAAATACTTTGAAGCATTGAATCTTATATCACAGTATTGATTGGAATATTGATTCCATGCCCAGATTTAACGTTGAAGAGATTATTGTTCCTCTTCTCTTTGTTGGGCCTGTGTTTTAAAGTTGCCACATAGCAATATTTCCCTGTTCCTGTGCTGACACAGTGAAATATGTCTGCCTGTCGGGAGCTGCTCAACAGAATGATTGTGGAGACCGGAGAGACAAAGCAGTAAGTGAGGTCTGTAAAGTTTCAGAGAGGCGGCGTGTTGTAGACACGGTTAAAGGTCCTCAGTACAAATTCTCTCTCTTTGTTCGTTCCTTTGAGACTCTTTAAGGGGAAAATTATGTTCAGTCAGGAGTTCTAAGACTACAATGAGCGTCCCAGTATAGTGCTGGACTGTGTAATGAAATTGGTCAAGCGGTGATACTTGGGTTAGTGTGCAGCAGCTCTACTGTTGAGGTTTGTTCGGTTTAAAGTACACTCACACAAAGCTAGCATAGTGGTGACTGAGTGTGTTGATGTGTTGGTGTTTGTCTGTCTGTCATTCCCAGGCTGCTGTCAGTAGCATTCTCCAGGTATCATCTGTTCTGTTCTTTTATTTAGTTGCCTTTCGTGTTTCTGTTTTTATCAGTCGCAGCATGTTTACTCCTTTGTTCGCCATAATTGTTATTTAATGCACAAATTAGGAATCATTTTCTTCTGTATTCCTATTTTATGGTGTCTTCTGTTCTGCTGTATTTATGTAGCACTTGTTGTTCAGTTTTGATAGTTGCTATATGAATAACATGATTTCTTACAGCTGCAACAACTGCAGTGGCTAAAGTGAGTGAGTGGGTGGGTGCTTGAGGTCGGCCGACCTTATGTCACATGTTACATGTTGTGCCTCTTCACTTTGTGTGTGTGTGTGTGTGTGTGTGTGTGTAAAAGCACTACATGATTGCTACACATCCACCTCTGAGCCTCTGAGTGGCCATTTGTGTAGTTGGAAGGTTAAATTATATTCAGTAAGACTGACTAATGTCTGTGTAGAAATCCAGCAGGAGCGAGCCTGGAGTGCACAGAAGGGACGGGGTCAGCGGCTCAGTGGGCGTGCAGCAGCGCTCGCAAGGTTACCAAGGTGAAGTGTGTGTATGGACTCTGTTGCTGTCCTTTTGTTGAATGAAACACCCTGCAGATGTTTAATGACCCACAGGTCACTGCATGTTGTGAATAGTACTATTAATTACAGGATTACGAGCAGCAGACCCGCCAGCGAGTGACATTCTTGGGTTGAATTTTGCCGTTTCTTGCCGTTCCGTTGACAAATGCGTCGTCCTTTCAAAAGCTGTGTTGCTGCCTTTTATGACGATGGAGGTGGAAGTTGTATTTGTTCTTCCTTAGGTAGCACAAAGATTGTTCTGTTAGAGGGTTTGATTCCCTCTGGTGCCTCCCATTTGAAATCTCAAAGTCTTTGAGATGTTTTTGGTAAACATCCACCAACCGTCTTGCGTCAAAGTTAAAAATAAAACCACTAACAAGAGAAATGTTCTCTCTCCTCAAAGTGTGAGCGTTCTTCGGCGGAGGTGACGCATTGTGTTGTCGATTGCTACGCGTTCAACAGATTGGAGCAAGCTGTGACATCTGTTCTCAGTCGCAGAATAAATATTTCATTATTCATATTTTGTACAAGCGAAGGCACACAATAGGACACTGATTAAACCTCACCTTTCACTGAACCTTGCACAGATTTCAGAGACTAATCAGTTACTGTTCATGTAGGTGACTGACTGATATATAAGTGTCTTTATCACCGGCAGGCAGTCTGTTCGGAATAAGAGGGCAAAGATGGCTGTAAAATGACTGTATGATTAATTATTCCCAAATTCATGACCTGTGCTGAGTCATCGTTGACATCTGCTCGTCTTCTGCTGGTGGCTGATGCCATTTTCTCTCCCTCCTTTATTTTTTGGTAAAACCAACAATCTGAGAATTGTTTCTGAACCTTTTGGAGTGTGCTCAGATTCTGATCAGTGACTTCCTAACGCTCAGTCTCTTTAGAATGGTCGTTCTCAGGAGTAAATAGATGTTTGGTGCTTCATGTTGTCAGGGGGAGAAGAAGTGTAGCCTCAGACGTCTTTGTTTGCCTCTCAGTGGCGTTATTATTGTAACTTTGTACCGCAGAAGCTTAAGCCAATATTTGGCGTATTCTTTTCTGCAGTGATAGCAGGGGACCTCATCATTTTATTGTGACAAACTGAAAAAGTTCCAAGTTGAGTCGATATCTTCCTCACATAGTGAACGGATTCATTGTTGCAAGTGGTGTGCTTCTTTTGAAAAGATTGCTATGAGCGGTGCCGAGCGCTGTGCCGAGGTCTGACATCTCTGTATGCACTTAAACTCTGAATTTCTCATGGAAATAATACATTCTCTTCAGTATATTTGCGCTGGTGCTGGCAAGCAGTGGGGACATTGTTAAAGCTTCAGAGTTCCCCTTGTAGTCTCAATGCTGGGGATGGTTGACAGCCCTTTGATCTAAAACAACCACGAGCTAAGCTGCGGCTTAAGATGCAACAGATGACAATATGCAGCCCACATAGCTGCAGATATTGTAAACACGGGCCGTACCTCGAGAGACGTGAGTGACAGCCTGTTGTGTCAGACGATAAGACCCTAAAATATATTTTCACTTCTTTTCTTTTGAAGGAAGGGGTTATATCAGGATGCTTTTTATGACAAGTTTTCCCCAAACATCTGCAAAGTTGCTTTGGGGTAGAATTTCTGCTTGTGTATATTGTTTTTCAGAGTACAACGCAGAAGTGTTATTAAACGAATCAATTACACCTTCTACTTGCAAATTCCAATGAAAGTTAGACTTGGGGTAGATCTAATTAGTTGTTGGCGTTCGCTTGGCTCCAAAGAACAGCGTGTCCAATGGGATCTTATCTTACATTTGGCAAGAATAATCATGTTCACAACTCATAATACCACATCCTGGAAGAAAAGTACCACATGCAGAAATCAAATCCCAAAGTTTTATTTACTATGTTTCAGTGGTGTGCTTCAGGCAGAAGGAAGCAATTAAAACTGTTTAATTCTCGTCTCGGTCACCAGAATAAATGTTGGCAAAGTGAAATTTTAAAGGTTTCATGTTCAGAATCTTGTCCCGTGACAGCGCTGTGCTTATGGCTCTGTCTTGTTATGTTACGGACACATCAAAACGTGCAGAAGCTACTGCTTTATCTTGGCGACTGGGCTGAGCCGCTTTCACACATGCACTGCCACCATGAAACTGAACGTCACCCCGGAGGAGCTGCAGGTGTGAACATGAATGTCAGGATCACTTGGTCCTTCCAGCTCCCTCGTACAAAGTGTGTGTAATGATCTGATGGAGCCCGTGTGAGCAGCGCAGGTCAACGCCCTGAGAATTCACAGTGATCATGTTGATGACGTTTTTACAGATTGCAGCTGCTTTTTTCTGCTTGCCTGTATATTAATTTCCACTATTTTTACAAAAACATGTAGTATAAGTAAAGATGATAAAACCATCTTCATCATCGATGCGTCCTCCTCCTCCTCCTCCTGCACTCTCTACCCCTCGGCTAAAGCAAATAGAATATTTCCAGTAAGGTCTGACACGGATAATCTCTTCTTCAGACATTTTCCACCGCTCATGTAAAAACAGCTATTGTCGATAAAACATAAGTCTAATAAACACAGAATATCCTGCCGTCAACTGAAAATACCACAAATGTTTTCCGTCTCCCTCCTGCTCCTGCATCTCTGTCTGACTTTCTCCCATGTTAAACCAAACTTTCAGTGGAGTCGATGAAGAAAGGAGGAACGAGGAAAACAAACCTCCAAGGTCTGAACCGTCCAGTTGCAGCAAAAACCCTGAATATTTCACAGTGTCTCGCAGTATTTGGCCTTTAGGCACGGCGAGGTTAAATTGCTCACTGACGGCTGCTGTCAGCTGAAATGTTTAAGGACTTCCTCTCAGCAGTTAGTCCCAATTATAGCTCAGCTGAGATTTCCAGTGGCTGTAAAGGTGTGTTTGTTAAGCTAAGTGCTCAGAAACAAATTCACTCCTTACAAGGTCGGTGCTGTTTGTCTGGAAGAACCTCAGTGACTGGTCGGGTCCCAGTTGCAATAAGCTGTAAGTTGTGTCATCACATTTGTGGCAGCTAAATTATGGAGTGTGACTCTCAGTGGTTCCCTCTGCGAGGAAGAAGGTTTGTTGAAACATTTGCTGTTACTATAACTAATTAGCTGAAGGTGCTCTCTTACGTATTTAGTGATGGTAAATACTGTTGGTTCAGAAATAGAGTGGGTGTGTGGGGTTTTATCCTCCCTAATTGAGCAACCACAAAGGCCAAATGAATGTTACTTGTGTTGAAATATGTTAATCAGTGAGCAGGCATGTTTAGCAAGCAATTTTAAATGTATAAGCCTTTTAATGGAAATGCTGAGAGTCTTAAAAATCCCATCCTTTCATTAGTTCCTATTCTCTTCTGCTCCTCTTTCTCGTTCCTCTTTCTTGTATTCCCCCGTTGCTCGCTCTCTAGAAAACAGCCAGAAAAGCCTGAAAGATGACGCCCCACTGTAACTGTCTCTCTTCCTCCGTCTCTCGCGCACCATGAGCGCTCAGACAAAGATCTCCTACCGTCAGCCTCTCAGAATTGCCTGAAACATCACAAGATGAGGAGAGTCACAGAAATTCCCCTCCCTCCTTCTGATCAGGATGCTGAAGGGAGCCTGTGGGGATGATGAGTCGGAGGGAGTAGGTGGTAGCATCACCACCACGGAGGACCAAAAAGAGAGCGTGAGGTGTGAAAAATGATGAAAAGAGTGCAGGAAGCGCCCGTTTCATTCCTTGATCCGGGGGGGAAAAGTGAGGAAGAGATGGACAGTGGGCGGGATGTTCAGAGCAGTAATGATGAGCGGGAGAGGCCCTGCGGCGAAGGGAGGAAACGAGAGGAACGGCAAAATCACATCTGTGACAAAATATGAGCGAAGAAGAGATGTCAGGACTGAAATAGGTGAGGCGAAACAAAACGGGAGCGTACTGAAAGGAAATGGGGAGAATAAAAGAAGCATGATGGGGAGGTGGATGGGTGAGCAGAGATGACATTGTGGGAAAAAACTCAGAACGAAACCAGCTTGAGTTTCTCCAATAGAACCTGTCAGAGAAGTGATGTGCTCTCCCAGTTGCAGCCGAAGACACGAGTTAAACGAGGGAAGCTGGCGGGGGTGAAAGATCGAGGGAGGGAGGGAGGGACTGAGTGAAAGAGAAACTACTGCAAACAATCACAGGAGCATTGGGGGGGGGGGGGCGAGTGGTGAAGGAGCAAAATGGGGATTGGGATAAACGGCAAGATGAAGAGAGCGACCGAGAGAGGACTGGCGAGGGCAGCTTATGGGAGAAGGATCTGATGTCACAGATTTAACATGCTGTATACTTTATCTAAGAAACTGTTTATCTGAACGCACTTATGGAAAGTATCCAAACTATTGCAGTCATTAGAGCTGTGTGCAAAGTAGAATTGACTGCGGCAAACGATGATGATTTCGGCGCCTTTTAGCCTCCTTTAGCTCATTGTTTTGGCGCTTGGCACCACCTGTCCTGCAGCAAACAGCAGCAATTCAAAGTCAGCTACTAGCTGGTGAACGTAGTGGAGCATTTAGCAGCTACAGAGACAGATGCTACCTTAGCACGAGCTAAACAGAGACGAGAACGTGACTCAGAAGGAATGCTTGCATTTGTAGTAAAAATCAACAAATGCAACTTGCAATTTGGATTTGTGTGTTAGTTTAATGATTTAAAGGTTGAGCGCATACAGATATCTCATGAATGAGGCCCAAAGCTTTTAACCGACCTGAAACGGGTCAAAAACTCAGTGGTGGACCTCTTCACCGCTCCGACCGAGCCTGTCTGTTCAGCAGAGTGAAAAGCAGGATCGCCTCGTGCAGCTGAATTGGTAAAACATCTCCTGACAGTGCCACGGTCAGTCAGGTGTCCGTGTCCTGCTGGAGCTCAGGAGCTCCTGCTGGGTTAGAGGGGCGACATGAACGCTGCTGGACGGCCTGCTGGGATAAAAAGAGACGTGTGCACTCATAATGCTGCAGGGCACATTGCAGAAAGGCATCCAGCAGAAGTGGCATGTTCTGTTGCTGGGTGTCTTCTCAGTGATCGGACGAACATGAACTGTGAATAAGTAGTTAATGTCTTTCTTATGACTCTGAGAGATTGCAGACGGATGATTAAGAATTAAACATGGGTGAAGAGAGCGAGTGAGGATAAAGACGGAGGATAAGTCACCGAGGTGACAGACGGGAAAGAAAGAAATGGAACATTGTCTCTCAGTAAGGTGTTCTCTTACTCAGCAGCTGAATGAGGAGTGGGCTGAAAAGATAGGAAGAGAGAAAAGTATGTGAGAAGATTGAGGGCAGAAGTGAAGGAGAGAGCCGCTGAAAGGACGAGAGCTTTTATTTCAGCAGCGAGTCGAAGAAAACAGGTGTCTGCATTAACATTCTTACATAAAGTCTGAATTTTGCATAGATTGTGAAGCTTTCTGTTCTTGGAATCTGTACAGAATGATGTACTCGAATGTAGCATAACATTCATAGATATATAGTAGTACAGTTCTTCCCTAAGTGAAATACTGAACTTTATCGAACTGGATAAGCTGGAAAATTCACAGTGAAAAAGCTCAAAACAAGCTTTATTCTGAGCTCAGGAGACTTGACTTTTTAGCTGCACGTCATTGATGTGTCACACAAGCTAAAGCATTGTTTTACTATGATGTGATGTGTGTAGAGCCGGCGTCTTGTTATCGGAAGGTTGCTGGTTCTGCATGTCGAGGTGTCCTTGGGCAAGATACTGAAGCCCAAACTCCTCCTGATGGGTTTTTTGAGCAGCCTTTCCTGTAGGGACGAATCTCTCATGTCAACTTAAAGATAAGTGGTTCTTACAGGTCATGCTACACATGTATATTTGTCATATAGTATGTAAAGAAATGCTGTGTATTAAACTGCCTACATGTAGTCAAAACCAGGTCAACTTTAATCATCTGCGGCAGTGAAATGCAGCGCACACATTCATCGAAAAACATCAGTAAACGAGACCATTTTACTGCACGGTGACGACTTTTACTTTTGATATTTTGAATGAGTTTTCTCAATCTTTCTTTTTGCGTTAGTGGAAAGTTTGAGAGATTTTAAACGCTGGCTACAACACGTTCTTAAACTGCTGTTGAGAGAGAGAGAGAGAGAAATAAAAAATGTAGGGAGAGAAGGAGAAAAGGAAGAAGAAGAATAATGAATAGTGACAAGGACAGAGGGGTAACGCAGAGACGCCAACATGTATCTGGGAGAAATAATAAAAGTCGAGAAAGTAATATTAAAATCCAGGACTGGGTACATGAGGGCAGCACTGATATGACAGCCAAAAGTGTCAGTGAGACACATTTTAAAATTACAGCGGAAAAGCAGCTAAAGGGAGGAAACCAATCAAGGAGAAAGACGAGAAGGTTAATAGTCTTCGAGGCAGGTGGACACCGAGAGGCAGAGGATGTTTTCTTAGTCAGGAGAGCAGAAGAAAATTAGTGAGAGTCAGTCAGAGAGCAAACCGACAAAACAATAAGAGACACGAACAAGTGAAGGCGAGAGAGCAGCCGGGTCAGAGAGAGGTGGAGATTACCAGCAAGTGCAGCAGTGAACAAAGGACTGAATGAGAACTCAGTGGAGGTGAAGGAGGGCGCAAATTAGATAGAAGGCTAAATTAAAGATTGTGGAGAGAGAGCGAGTGAGATGAAGGCAGAGAGTGAGAGGAGAAAAGGAAGGAAGGAAGCCATGCATGAAGGTAAAGCCTCGCAGGAGGCTCACTCGTCTCTCATTTTAACACCTCTCCCTAGTTTAAACATTGTTTCTCCCTCTTTGTCCTCTCTTTTTGTCTCTCCTCTCTTTCTTTTCTCCTCTCACATCTGTTCCTTAAAGCTGCTCTGTGTAGCATGTCATTAGCAGATGAACTTTGTTACCTTGGCTTAATTAAAGTACAACTGAGACTGCTGGTTTCTGTGCTAGTGCCAAAACTGGTATCGCTTTGTAAGAACCATCATTTATAAATAGCACATTTATAGTTTGTAGATTACATATTTATCCTGCAACAAAGCCGGAGTTGCACATCGTGACTGTCGGTCCGTACCGGCTGGGTTCTGCTTGTGAGGAAGTCCAATATCCAGTGTCAAAGTGTCAAAGCGTTATGTTTCCCTCTCAGCTTCATGAGTGAGATCGTATTAAATTCCTTAACACACAACATCTTGATGTAGCTGTTGTTATTTTCAAGCTGTGACGACTGAGCAGAGGACAGTGGATACGACGTCCTCAGTGGATCTGTTGGTTCTGACCGCGGTGGTGTGGGTCCAGGCTGGCAGGGATGTTTCCTCTGATGTGCTGGAGAACCAGAGATGTTTGTTTTACAGTTGGAAACCTTTTCACTCGCTTAATCAGTGGTTAATAAAGTATTTAGTATATTTCCCTGTCTAATAATCCGTCTTCAGTTTTGGTAACCACAAAGGTGATCAAGGACAGAAGGTGGCTCTTTGTTTCATGAATTTAATTTAAGCAGAGGGTTATTTCCTCCCTCGCTGCTGCTGTAGGACCACAGTTCTCCTTCTCACTTCCTCCATCGATCTCTCCCTCTGCAGCTTCTCCCGTCTCCCTCCTTCTCTCTGCTCGCCTACATCCAATCAATCTTTCTTATCTCCCTTCTGCTATCTCTCTGCCCATCTTTCAATCCTCTCCCCCGACTCTCCGTCTTGTTCTCCATGCTGTGCCGAGTTGTATGAGACGCTGACATGTTGAGTTTGACGGATGCTGTACGTCTTTACTTCCACACGCAGTTAAAAAGTTTAGTATGCTTTGAATTAGCGCGCAGGTTTCCTGAGAATCCCTTCCGATCTGATAACCGGGTATTATCTCGCTCAATACGAGCATTCTGTAGGCATCAACCTTCATTAGCAGCTCTTGTGACAATCTGGACTCATCATTAAAGCCTCATTTCCCCGGAGCCTTGTTAGCCATAATTGCAAACAGGAAAAAAAAAAGATAAAATAATGGACAGAGATAGTGATTAGTGTCCGGGTGGCCACGGGTTTCTATATGTTGAATATAGGTATTTAATTTGAAGTCTCCTGTCAGAGAGGCACTACATTACCGTCATCATGGTGAACGTTCAACAATAGATGGCTCATTAGCTCACACGGGCGACAAAGTAATCCGAGCTGTCAACTCCAGAGAACGCTGGAGCTAAAAATGGTCCAAGTCTGAGAAGGGAATCTCTAAATTCAGCTGTGAAGACTTCCTGCCATTTTGGGTGAATTTCAGAGTGACAGAATCAGATGGCACAGCTGTGGCGTGCTTGTAAGCAGATGACATGCGCATATGGCAAAAGAAGCAGCATGTATCATCAGGAGCTGCTCGCATGTGAAGTTTCTTTACACTCAGAACTTTGAGCCTCTTAGATAAAACACTTCTTCAGTGGTGTGTCTCTGTGTTTACAGGCGCTCTGTAAGACTTGTTTTCCACCGTGTCTCGCTGACAGTTTCTGTAAAAACCACTAATAAGATGTGCGGCACCATCTCAGTCCTACTGCCACTTTATCGTTTGAGGGGTTTTAATCATTTCAGATTACTCCTAATGAATGAATGATGATTTCAAGACGTTAGACTGTATTCGTCGGTTAAAAAACACATTTCAGCAGAAACGAATAAATGTTCCTGCTGCTTAACATCCATAATGTATTGGGTTAGGATTTTAGGTTTTGAAAAAGAAGAAGAATGTGTGGAATAAGAAAATGTTCTGCTGTATTGGTTCTGTTCTTTAAGCCGGCTGTAATGAGTCCAAAGCTAGACCTGTGGATTCCTTCTCCAAATCTGGTCCCTACGTTACCCACAATGCAATTTGGCCACTGGAGGAAACGTATGAAGTTATATGTAGGTTCTCAGGAGCTACAGAAGGCTTTATACTACTTTTTCACATACGCTGTAGAACTCCCAAAAACCTGCAAACACACTTAAATGTGTACATTTGTCAGAGTTACCTTTTAATCCTTAATTTCTCCTCGTGGAATGTCGAAACCCAAAATCTTAAACTACATCTTCTTTACTATACTGTTGAAACTGTTGAAAATGTCCGTTTATCCCGGTCTGATTGTTTCTCTTACAGTCTCACTACAGTCTCTCTTGTCAGTAGTATTGTGTCCCTGAAAGTTTAAATGTCTGTGCTCACTAAATCAGTTTGTAGCTCAGCCCAGTTATAGAAAGTTGAGTCATGTTTTAAAGGAACTCTGGGATTATCTCTCAGAGCAGAGGTCCGTTTAGCTGTTTTATGTTTTTGTCTAGTACGCGTCTTTACGGACTTTATCAAAAGACTTGAACTAATAACTTCAGACCCTAAAGTTGGCATTATGCTGGATTGACAGCTCTCCACTGCTCCATGATGGTGCAGCTCAGCAGGGTGCACAACTCGTCGGCCGGTTATTATCACTGGAGGTGCTGCGTGCGGTCCTGATGCTTCCTGAGTCAGCGGTTACTCAACAGACTGCAGGGAAATGCATCATACCTTGATCATAACTGCAAATGTCAGAGGAAGTTTGGCTACGGGCAGGCATGGCCTTTCAAGACGCACACACAACAAGAGCACCCAGAAAAACACCCCAACGCCACGTCCACACGGTGATCCTGCAGAGCACGCTTCTGCATATTTGTGTGTTCTTGTGTTAAAAGGTGAACGTGTGTGTGTGTGTGTGTGTGTGTGTGTGTGTGTGTGTGTGGATGTGAGCGCCTGCACGTTACTCAGCAGTTTTTTTTTAATTAGTCAAATTGGGCCGGGATTGTGCCTCAGGCGACGAAGGCAGAGGGAG